>NC_054884.1:721903-801903 GCF_018320785.1 Cheilinus undulatus | reverse complement strand
GACGAACAAATGTACATAGGAGTATTAGGGACATTAAAAAAAAAAACATTTGGTATGCATTTTTTTTTTCCTAAGAAAAATGACAGAATTTTGACTTTTTCTTTGAATTAAAAAAAAATAGATGCCATTTTTTTAATAGCCCTGATACTTTTTCGTATCTATACACTCGCTAGAGTGTAAAAAATACTCTAACATTGTTCTAAAAATACAATTTTCTGAATTTTTTGTGAATAAATGAATATCTCTAACCCCAATTGTTGCTTTTTGTGTGCTTTGTTTGAAAATGCAGACCTTCAATTGTAAACGTTTTCATCAAATTCCTACCCTTCTTACCCTATCTCTAAGGGAGAGCCCAGACACCCTGCAGAGGAAACTCATTTCAGCTGCCTGTATCCGTGATCTTGTTCTTTCAGTCACAGCCCACAGTTCATGGCCAAAGGTGACGGTAGGAACGTAGATCGACTGGTAAATAGAGAGCTTCACCTTTCCACTCAGATCGGAAAAGGGTGGAATGCCCTCTCAAGGTAGGGAATGAGATCCTGACCCAAGTGGAGGAGTGCAAGTATCTCGGGGTCTTGTTCACACTTTCAGCTCAGTTGGGTTAGAAAAAATGATGTTGTCAACTAAGTATTTATTTAAACTGAGCAACATTATTTTTGCCTAAATGTTTCGTAGATTTGTGCATTAAAGTGTCCAAAGTGCCCACCCCTCAGCCATCCTTTGTTTGGGCTTAGCCCCGGATTTTAAACATCTGGCTCCGCCCCTGACGTAACCTGTTAACATCTCCTGTTGTATCTGTGCATCACAGGCCTATTTCATCCTCTGAGCTGTAGCTTAGATAAATAAATAATAAATAAATAAATGGTAGATGTGGACGTTGGAGGAGGGCTGTGGTGATGTCTGCAGGGGACATGAACAAATGTTGACCCCAGTGGTTGCCATTGTTGTCTTCTTCTTTCTTCTTGGTGGATTTGTAACCATAGTAACCACCACTGACTGTGTCCATACTTTAGAGCAGGGGTGTCAAACTCAGTCAAAGCAGGGGCTGGATTCTGGATTTAGGTCCAACCTGAGGGTCTAACAGAGTCAACATTTAACCATAAACTGTCAACCTCATTCTCACCAGTGATGAATTATGGGAAGAAAAACTTAGCACTGATGATAAATGATTAGGAGATTTTAAAAAAAGTCAAAATGACGAGTTAAGATTGTGAATCTAAAAGTCAAAGTTAGGAAAAGGTAAAAATGGAAGATAAAATTCAAAGTAATGAGTTAATGCTCAAAATATGACTTTAAATTTAAATGTGTTACAATGTCATTTAACAAACTGTGAATCTAAGAGGTCAAACTATGGGATAAAATGTCAAAATTATGCAATCAAAAGGTCAAAATATGAGATAAAAACTCAAAATTATGTTTTCAAAAGGCGAATATCTGAAATACAAAGTAGAAATTATGACTTTAAAAGGTCAAAAAGAGATAAAATCTTAAATTGTGAGTCTGAAAGCCAAAGTTTAGAGCTGAAGAGGTCAAAACATGACTTAAAGCTCAAAATATTTAGTTAAAATGGTCAAAAATGGCTTACAATTTAAAACTGTGAATCTAAAATATCAAAATATTGGAATCAAAAGTCAGAATTATGAATTGAAAAGTTCAAAATATGAAATAAATAGTCAAATTTGTGTTTTCGAAAGGCAAATATCTAAGATAGAAAGTTGAAATCATGAGTTTTTTAAGTCAAGCTTAAAAAATAAAACACATAATCATGAGTTTTAAAATTCAAAACATGAGATTTACAAAAAAAATTAGTTAAAAGGTCAAAATACTAGATAAAATTCAAAATCATGAGTTTAAAAGGTCAAAATACTAGATAAAATTCAAAATCATGAGTTTAAAAGGTCAAAATACTAGATAAAATTCAAAATCATGAGTTTAAAAGGTCAAAATACTAAATAAAATCTTAAACTGTGAGTCTAAAAAGGACAAAATGTGAGAGGAAATTCAAAATATGACATAAAATTTAAAATTATAAATCTAAAAGGCCAAATTATGAAATAAAAAGTCAAAATCACAAGTTTAAGTCATAATTGTGAGATGCAAAATTGAAAATATGAAATTAAAATGAATTAATTTTCTCACATTCCTGAGTTTCTATCTGTTTATTTTACTCTTTATGTTCTATGACTCAAGAAACCCTTAAATCATCAGGGTGGAGTTTTTTACACTGGAGTAAATCTGCAGACCTCTTTCCGGTGGGCCAGTCACATGATTTAAGCCAGCCTCACCTGAATATATAAGTATTTCATTTTTTATCAGCTTAGAATAAACCTTTATTCTCACACAGTGAGGGCCCCTCCGTGGACTCCACCATCTTGGATTGCTGCATCATGCATGTCTCTACAGTACCACAGAGGGGAGCAGACAGAGATGTCAGACAATGTGCCTCAGTGACCACTCCCAGTACGCTCTGGCTGCAGCGCGTCGATGCTCACACTAACCAGCAGCCTCCACTGGGCCAGGATCTGGATACTGGAGTCAGGGCTCAGTAGGAGGGCAGGTATGTCTGATGAAGCCTAGGACTTTTAGAAAATGTGTGCTGAAAGGAGATCCACATCCATTTCCAGTGAGGGGCGTGGCCAGGGGCGGAGTCTGACGGCTCATTGACAGTTAAAGCCACAGACACAGAAACAGCTGGTTCTGAGCAGGGCTGAAACAGAGGGGTTTTTAGACATGCAAACATCAAACACTGGAGAGTTTATCAGCATCAGACTACACAGGCATGTTTTAGGGACCTCTGAGACCGAAATAAACGTGTCATCCATAACCTGTGATCATGCTCCACAGCAGATTTCCATGCATTTCTAACCTCATCACCAGGCTACATACCAGTAAGGTTCAAAACTTCATCTATTGATGCTGAGGGTTCTGTCTGGTGATCCTGATCCTTGTCCTGATGTCCTCTTGGCCAGAAAGCCTGAATAGTAAGGTCCAGATTCTTGTAAAAGCCTCTAAAAAGTCAGGCCCTCTGTCTGCAGCCGTATTAAATTTCCAGAGCAGATCATTGAGTCAAACTTCATCGTCATGCAGAATTTGTATGTGAGAGGCGGTCTGATTTCTCTATTTGTTTGTTTGTGCCTCTGGGCGCCTCGGTAAAGATCGCAGAGCAGACATGCTGAGAATCTGTTCAACATTAGAAACACACCTGAGGCCAAACTGCAGACGCCCAAACAGAACTCCAGCTCCATGCAGCTTCAGCAGAGCTTCATGTTTTCTTAAAGCTCAGAGACATGAGGGGAGGTCAATTACAGCAGGAGGTGGAGGAGGAATGAACTTGTCGATGTGTTTTTATGCCTCCTATCAAATCTCTAATGTCAGAGAGCTTCTCATGATGCTGGGAGAGAAAGCAGGAGAGTGCTACAAACGTTTCACTCTGATTCACCGTAGAGGAGAAACCTGAAGGAGTTCATGAATCCTAGAGTAACAGAACTTCCTTTGGGTATGGGTTTTTAGTTGTGTTTTTTATCAATTAAGGTGCAATTCTCAACATCTGAGTGAAAATATTACTAACACACCGTGCATTATGTTTGCACCTGGAGGCTGGTGATTTGTTGTCAGCTTTAGTCCCTACAGAGCTCAGCAGTTAGTCTTCTGGTTGACTTTACTCTACCATTCTTCAGTTGTGATGACAGAAGTCTTCATGAAGCATGCTAAAGATGTGTTCTCTTTATTATTTATAGCAGTAACAGCAGAGGATGAGGATATATTTAATAGGGGTGTCAGGACTGAAATAACCACTGAAATAAAGAATTGTGACCATAACTACCCACCAGACTTGGTGGCAGTCACGGTTAATGTCATCGACTTAAACTATGACTAAAATTGTTTATCAGCCGTTTTCCATGACTAAAACTAGACTGAGACTAACAAAAATAGATCTGTGATGACTAAAACTAGACTGAGACTAACAAAAATAGATCTGTGATGACTAAAACTAGACTGAGACTAACAAAAATAGATCTGTGATGACTAAAACTAGACTGAGACTAACAAAAATAGATCTGTGATGACTAAAACTAGACTAAAATGTTATTTAGTTTTCGTTGGACATTCTAATTCTGTGATATTTCTCCACTGTGGGTAAATCTGTCAAAAACAATATACCTGTATCTATTCTGTCTCTCAGCTGTAGAAAGCAGGGACCCCAGGTTAGACAGAGAACACACTACCATGATTTGGTACCAGATTTAGGCAAGAGAATAAATGCTTGGACTAAAAGTAAAGACTAAAATGTGAGGACTTTTATGGACTAAAATTAGACTAAAATGTTTTGAGTTCTTGTCGACTAAACTAGACTAAAACTAGACTGAGACTAACAAAAATAGATCTGTGATGACTAAAACTAGAAGTGGTAGAAATGACTCAAATGTGACTAAAACTAAAGTGCATTTCTTTTAAAGACTACAAACTAAAATTAAAAATAGCTGCCAGAATGAACACTTGGCAGTAATGCTGGCATTTTAAACACATGGAGAGGTAACGTTTGCTCCCGGCTTCTGCTGCCAAAGCGGCAGAGCAACAACACTCTGCACATTTTTCTCCCGCCTCATCGCGCTGTTTTTATGAAGCTCTGGATGTGAAAGCGGAGAGCCTCAAAGATATGCTAATATATTCTAAAGAGCGTCCATGGAGCGGTAGAAGCAGAGAACACCAGACAACAGTGTTTGTCAGTTGTAGCTGCAGCGCCCTCTGTTGGTTTAGTATGTAGCTACACTGACCAGGCTGATGGAGCCTGGCTGTCTGGAGTCCTGGAGCTCAGCCTGGATGTGCATCAGCAGAGCAGCGAGGACTGTCTGAGCTAGACGGTGTGAGTTTTATGCCTTCCATGAGCAGACTGTGAGTATTTTGATATGTTTGGACTGATTGTTCACATTTTCATGTTGTTTCTATGCTTCACCAAGCTCATGAGCACTTTGCCTGTTAACGACACTGTATTCTGCTAGCTGTGTAGCTTGTACTGTGTGAAGCTGTATTATTTTAGCGATTTGCTTTGAACCTCTCTTGTACATGCTTTATTGAGTCCACAGATCAATGGTTGTAGCATCAAGGTTTCTGGGTACTTCATAGATGTTGCATCGTTTGTGTTTCTTGCTTGGACTACATTAGAGGACTGGACACCTGTGGGCTTTGTTGGTACATGTGCTGTTTTGTTTAAGTGGAAAATGTCGTAAAAGGAAAATTAACCATTTCCAGCCATTCTAACCAGCACCTTCAGGTGAATATCACTGCTGGCCAACCTCCAGGACCGACAGTCCTAAGTGAACGTGTTTAAGCTCTCTGCCATGCCCCGTCCTGTGTTTACATCAGCTAGTCTGTGATCCTTCACTGATGAACATGAGTCAGGACTTTGCACGGGTAACAACTGGAACCACAGCACACTGAGTAAATCACCAATATGGTTAGGGCCTGACCAATAAATGGGCTGGCCGATTTAATCGTCCGATTATGGCCCGTTAAAAATCTGCCAAATATTCACCAATAGCTGCCTTTCATTTTCTCTAACACAGAGGCAGGGATAAGACTCGGCTTTGCTTAGACGTGCTGTCTCAGTCTGTGTTCTAATATTTATCCAGTAGAGGGCGCTCTGACTCTTTTCATGCCACACGCTCCATATGTACCTCCTTACAGCAGAGAGACTAGAGCTCAGAGCAGCAAGGCTGAATGTTAACTTTAGTTCACCTCAATGGTAAGTGTATAACCAGTTTGTGAAATTAACAGTAACTCTGGACCATTTCAACCTGCTTGTCTATGAGTCAGGACGTGCCCCATAGTGTTGGTCACACTTATCTGTTATGATAACCAAGCTTAGCATTAGCTGTTAGCAGAGTTAGCAACGACACAACAAATGTAATGGTGAAATATAGAACAGAAATATTACACTAACTCAGACAGCTGCATGCTGCCAGATAAGACCAGAGCAAATAGAGGCGAACTCACACTAGGCAATCTGTACTCCTACCAAACTAAAGCCCGTTTAACCCCCTCCCCTGTCCCCCCTCTGACCCCACACTCACACTGCTCATCCAGGCCTGAGCACATTTACGTCACACACGACGTCATCACACAGAGCATCCACTGCTGATGAATTTATACGTGTTGACGTCTCAGTACACATAAGTATTGTTGTTCGGCTGTAAAATATGGAGCTATAATTGGTGCAAAACTATTTATAAATGCACGCAATATGTGCACAGATCTACAAATATGTGCACAGATCTACAAATATGTGCACAGATCTACAGATATGTGCACAGATCTACAGATATGTGCAAATATCTATAAATATGTGCACAGATCTACAAATATGTGCAAATATCTATAAATATGTGCACAGATCTACAAATATATGCACAGATCAGCAAATATGTGCACAGATCTACAAATATGTGCACAGATCTACAGATATGTGCACAGATCTACAAATATGTGCACAGATCTACAGATGTGTGCACAGATCTACAAATATGTGCACAGATCTACAAATATGTGCACAGATCTACAAATATGTGCACAGATCTACAGATATGTGCACAGATCTACAAATATGTGCACAGATCTACAGATGTGTGCACAGATCTACAAATATGTGCACAGATCTACAAATATGTGCACAGATCTACAAATATGTGCACAGATCTACAGATGTGTGCACAGATCTACAAATATGTGCACAGATCTACAAATATGTGCACAGATCTACAAATATGTGCACAGATCTACAGATATGTGCACAGATCTACAAATATGTGCACAGATCTACAGATGTGTGCACAGATCTACAAATATGTGCACAGATCTACAAATATGTGCACAGATCTACAGATATGTGCACAGATCTACAGATATGTGCAAATATCTATAAATATGTGCACAGATCAGCAAATATGTGCACAGATCCACAAATATTTGCACAGATCTACAAACATGTGCAAACATGTGGTCATAACTTCTCTAATGGTCTCCATGTGAGAGTTTGCAGGCGTCTGAACCTGAAATGACAGAAACCCACCAATCTGAAGTGGAGGGTAAACACTGCAGAATGTGAGGAAACGCTGCTGTAAGTGCCGTAGATTTCAGAGTGATGAAACATCCCAGTAACTGCCTCACACACTGATGAAAACGGTCGGTAGATAAATACAGTTCCAATTCAGCGATACAGTGAGGAGAGGCGAGCGGGCTGAATCAGTGAAGCAGACCAGAGTTGAGCTGCTAGAAAGAGGAGTTAGATTCCTCTCACAGAAAAGGTAGCCCTGGAGATTTAGGGGCGAGAATTTGCTGCACGCATTGTTTGCTTCTTTAATTTAAGGATCCTAACAGGAAGAGTGCTGCTGTATGGCTGAGCGACTCCATCCCTCATTATAAATGGCTGCTTGTCTCAGTCCATAGGCTCGCTCCTATTACTTCCACTGTTGCAGACACAGGTTATTATAAAGCTCTGCAACTTATTCACAACAGCACTGCTGTTCAGGGAGTGGCTTCCTGCTGGATCTTTGGAAAACTTTGACACGTGTCGGAGTGAGCTGCTCAGGTTGTCTTAACAATGAGACTTCTTCCTTTAATAATTCAGAGACAAGGCTGCTGAAACTCAAACCAGAGGTTTAGTGATCTCTACGGTAAGAACGGCTAACGATGGCTTCTAAGTTAAACTTTATAACCCCTGGTTTCCACTGGGGCGTGTCTGCAGTGTTGCATCCATGCCAGGGTTTAGTCCGTGCACCCTCGCCCACCCTGGAGCAGAGCTGAGAGCAGGCGGATCCCAGAGGGAGAGCAGCAGAGCAGACCTGGTCTGTTGTCATCCTTTGACACTAATGTAGTGATGATGATCCTCAGCCTTTACATTGTGATTTATTTGGGAATGATTTTTTCTAAATCTTTGATTTCCTCTTATTTCTATGATGTTGTTAAAGTCTAAATCAGTGTGAGAGTCTTTGACCTGCTAATAAAAACATTCCACTGTTACTGATAAAATGTTATCTATTTTCATTAACTATGAGGTCAAATCTAATGTCAGCTTGAATATTTTTAATAAACCAGCAGCAGGAATCAGACTTTAAATGTCAGCCATTAGTCTTTTATATCTCAGATGCAGTCTGAAATACTGAGGGATCGATTATTTGGAGCTGGAATAAAATTAAAATATATGTGAGGTGAGCTTATTGTCACTTCTAGAATATTCCTTTTGTATTTATCCACATAAATTAAAAGTTTGATTGAATAAATATCAGAAGGTGACATGAACACCTGCTACAGTCACATTAATGCTGGTTTTCATGAACAGGTTTGTGGAGCAGCACTTTAGATCTGGGGTGTCAAACTCAGTCACAGCAGGGGCCGGATTCTGGTCTAACCTGAGAGCCTAGGAGGGTCAACACTAACCATAGACTGTCAACCTCATTTCACCAGTAATAAACTATGAAAAACAGCACTGATGAAAAATCATTCAGAAATTCAAAACATAAAAATCATAAGTTTAAAGGCTCAAATCTGAGATAAAAAGTCCAACTCACTAGTTCAAAAGAACAGAACACCATATTAAAAATAGAAAAATAATGTTTTTATAGAGCAAATATATGAGGAGAAAGTTGAAAGCATAAGTTTGGAAGATCGAAATATGAGATCAAATTAGAAATCACAAGTTTAAAAGTCAAAATATGACTTAAAACTTTAAATTATGAGTCTGATAGGTAAAAATATGGATTAAAAAGCCAAAGTTAAGGGTTGAAAATGTCAAAATATGGGCTAAAATTCAAAATGATGACTTAAAAAGTAAAAAAAAATTGAATTTGACTTTGAATTTTAAATTATGAATCTTAAAAGGTTAAATATGATATAAAAAGTCAAAATAACTAAATTAAAATTTCAAAATATGAGAAAAAAATTTAAATCAAGGGTTTAAAAGGACAACATACAGGCATAAAAAAGCCAAAATAATGGATTAAAAAGGGAACAATATGACTTAAAATTTAAAATTGTGAATCTAAAAGATGAAAACATGACATATAAAGTCCAAATTATCCGTTGGAAAGGTCAAAGTTTGAAATTAAAAGCCAAAATCATAAGTTTGAGTCGTAATCTTAAGATGCAAAATGTTGACTGATCTAATTTGTCTTGCTCCTTTTTTGGACTATTGTGGCTTAAGGAGGATATTTGAAATGATCAGGGTTAAGTTTACATTTTCAAACTGGAGTAGATCTGCAGACCTCATACTGGTGGGCCAGTTCGATTACATTCATGATATGATCTTGAGGACCGGGTTTAACCATTCCACAGGCCAGATCTGGCCCCCAGGCCTTGAGTTTGACACCCCTGCTTTAAATGAAGCTGTGGGTCCTATTCTCCTCTCTCCTTTCCAGTGTTCCTCTGCTAAAGGAGATGGAGCTCTTCTCCTTATCTTCAGGAGAGTTTGAGCAGCTCTTATCACAGCTGACACTCACCAGGAGGTTTCACTCAGAGAGGAACCGTCCTGACCTGAAGGGATTTTTCAGACAAACCCCGCGGTTTAAAGTGATATGATCTGTGTTATTGTGGCTACTTTGTATCATTTGTGTTTTTAGGTGTTGTCAGTGTAGTCCTTTAGAAACTGAGGAGCAGCAGCTGTGCCTAAATTAAAACATAGTCTAGTTCTTGTATGGCAGAGTTTAGGCCTTACTAACACTCAGGCTGCATGGAGCTGCTCAGGACCTCTACTCTCCTTATTGTTGCTATGTTACAAGAAATGAAACCTCTCTAATCCTTCATATTTACATATTTGTATGAAATATCAGCCAGAAGACAAGCAGACAAGCAGACATGTAAAGTCCTGACACAGCAGCAGCTGCAGACATGAAAACTACCCTCGAAAAAAAAGACAAACAAGAGGTGTCAGACGGGTTTCTCTTCTGCTACAGACCAGAGCAACCCAGGTAGTGTGCCAGCCCCTCCCCTTTCTGGGGGACAATATTCCCTGTAAAGTGAAATTAAACATGTGTGTCCTAAAACTCTAGAAATGTGTGAATCTGGCTGCTGTAAACGTGAAAACACTGAGATCAACATGGGACTGAATTCTGGATTTAGACTGTTTTTCACCTCTTTCCTGGCTGGGTTTAATGTGGGCGGGGCCAATGTGTGGGCTCATGATGTCACATATGGTTTTGAAATTGTCAAGGTTTTCAAAAAAAGTGACTGAATCTGTCTGATGTCTGGTTTTGTTTGCTCACGTTGGTTTGGAGTTTCAGTGATTACTGAATTGTCTTAAATGACGGTTAATTCATGATTATCATTTAGATTCTGTGCCCTATAGTGTTGATTTCTACTCTTCCTGGAGCCACTGTGCTACTTATAATCTAATCTAGAGCCGTTTAGTGCTGACTTTATAAATCCATGACTGAATTAAAGTGTGAAGAATGAGTAAGAATGGCCACCATGGTAACTGAGATATGTTAGAGGCTGGTAGGACGGGTTTGTATGGATCTGAGTATCCTGTCATTTACTGTCTTCCTTTAAAAAGTTCCCTGGATCACCTTAAATCACCAGAGCGTTCCACTTTATGAACATATTTATAAAGAATCTCTCCTCCCTCACCTCCTGAAGCTGCTGTATTTTATCATTTATTACGCCTTTGGCTCCCTCGCCTCGTGCACGATTCCTCTTGCTTTTCAATCACTTTGCTCCGGGATCTGATCCAAAGCCCGGCAGCAGCCAGAGCGAGATAATGCAGCCAGATAATGCATCCAGACAGTCTATTACTCTGATGGCCAGCACAATGATGCCTCTGAGATTTCTGACCAATTTCAGGCTCTTATAGCTCTCCATTTGTAACACAGGCTCACGGCAGCAGCAGAAAGGCAGGAGAAGAAACGTCCGAGAAGACAAAGGGGCTACCTGTGTGCTGTTTTCAGCAGTTTGTTGCTGCTAGTTTTCATCAGCCTCTGAACATCATGATGAAACTACACAAACAAACACAAAGCATCCGTCCGTCCATCTCCTGTCCGGCTCTCAGGACGTCCACAGATCAGCATCGCTTCCTCCCTCTCTGACCTCTTTTTGTCAGACTGTCTTCATCTCCATTACCTGCACTCCTTCTTCTAGCTGTCACTCTCACTCTCCTTCACCAGCCGCCTCCCTCCCTCTCTCCCTCGTCCAGCCCAGTGATGTCAGGTTTCAGTGCTTCAAGATTTAGGCAGAGGATGAAACTGTGTCGAACAGCTCCTTCACTCCTATATCCGGCAGAGGAACTCCACTGATTCAGTCATGCGTGATCTCTGACTCTGTTCGACAGGAATAATAACAGTTTTGTTTCAAACATTTGATGACAAAGTTTCTCATCACGTTTATGTGAAATGTAAAGGTTCTTAGATCTGATGTGAAATGAGGAATTTCCTGCATGTTTGTGCAGCTCCTCATCACTACGTGACACGACTGTAAAATAAAGTATTTCTCAGATGGTAAGTCATCCTCAGCCGTCCTTGTGTCTCCTCCTCATCTCTCTTTCAAGTTCATCACCAAGAGAAGCTAAGACTCAAGGAAACAACACGAATGGGTGACTCAAGGAGACATGAAAATAAAACTGAGAGAAGGTCTAACATGACTGATCTTTGTCCTGCCCTCTCTGATTTTCTCAGTGACATCAGTTTGTTGACTGGACGGCAGTAGTGCTGGGTTAATGGCTCTGTGACTGCCGGTCTGACACGGTGACCACTGTAACATACAGAAAGGTCCTCTGACTCAGCTAACGCTGGGACTGGACTACAACCAATACATCCATTTTCTACATCTGGCTTATCCCATCAGGGTTGGAGCTGGAGCCTATCCCAGCTGTCATTGGCCGAGAGGCCGGGTACACCTACAGCAGCGTTTCTCAGCCGTGCTCAACCAAAGAGGCAAACTGTTGAAAATACCTTAAGAGCCAGAATCCAGTGGCTAAACGAAGTGGCAAAAATGGGCAAAGAAATAGTAAAACAGTAGTATTTAATGGTAAAAGGCAGCTTAAATGGGCAAAAAGTGGCAAAAAATGTGATTAAGGGCACAAATGGGAAAAAAATGGGGAAAAAGTGGCAAAAAAAGCAGCAAAAACGGATGAAAAGAGGCGAAAATGGGAAGAGTCAGATAGTAGAAAAATAGGGTGAGAAATTACAAAAAAATGAGTTACAGGTGGCAAAAAATGGTTCAAAAGTGACAAAAACGTGGCAAGAAATGAGTTAAAAGTGACTAAAATGGGTAAAAAGCAGCCAAGAATGCCAAAAATGGGAAAAAACATAAGAAACAGGTGGTATTTAATGGCAAAAGGTAGTTTAAATGGGAAAATATGTAGAAAAGGGCAAAAATGGAATACAAGGTGCAAAATGGGCAACAAAATATGAAACTAATATTTAATGGCAAAAAGCAGATAAAATGGGCAGAAATGGCAAAAAAAAAATGGCAAACAGAAAAGACAAAAATGGGGGGGAAATGAAACAAGTGGTATTCTATGGCAAAAGGTAGTTTAAATGGGTTAAAAGGGGCAAAAATGGTAAAAAGGGGGAAAAAAGTTTCCCTTTTTCAAGGTTTTCTGGGGCAGTAATCTCTCAAATTAACACATAAAAGAGCCACAAATAACCACAAAAGAGCCACACTTGGCTCCGGAGCCACGCCTTGAGTATCACTGGTCTAGAGAGAACCCATGCACCAGGAGGACATAGAAACTCTGCACAGAAAAGCTCTGGAAGCAAACAGGAACCTTTTAGCTGTGAGTCAACAGCGCTAACCGCTGTGCTGCTGTGCCCCCCCGACTACAATACCAGTGATAAAATCAGTTTATCAGGGTTTATGCAGGGCGGCTGTGGTCAGCAGGTAGAGTCAGCCGTCTCATAAACGGAAGGTTGAGGGTTCGATCCCCAGCTCCTGCAGTCACATGTCCACGTGTCCTTTGTCAAGACCCTAGCCCCAGTTTGGCCCACTGCTGTCAGTGGAGTGTAGATGGGTAGACATGCCTCTGAATGGGTTAGTTATCCCCTCTGTCATCAGTGTGTGAATGTAGTGAAAGGGTTGGTGTAAAAGCACTCTGACTCGTCCGATAGCTGGAGTAACTGTACACACTATATCAAACTACATCTGTGCCTAACTCTACTCTCTACTGCTCAGACCTCCCATGGCCTCTCCAGGTCTCCTTCCAGGTGAACCCTCCACACCACACGCAGCAGCCCTCTAAGTTCTAGTCCAACCTACTGGGTCCTGGGCAGCCAGCGTGCCATGATAGGGATGACAGGCTCGCGTTGAGATGGTGAAGAGAAAGAAAACGTGAAGATGACAAGGCACAAGGAGTGTCTGACAGCAAAATATCCTTGATTTTCTTAATTTTCGTCCCTCACAGAGCGTGTGCAAACAGAAAACTAGGACTCAGTTTATCCTGTTTACTGTTAGAAAATCTGTTATTCTGCTTTTATTTACCTGCTCAGGTGGTTGAGCAGGTAAAAAAATACCCACCCTGGTGTCTGGGTGCTAATTTCCCACCCTGCCACCTTGTGTCACAACTAGGAAGTACAACCAAACCAGCAGCTCCATATCAGGATGAATTTTATTTTTAGAATCAAAAACAGACCACAGGCCACAGTTGGCCCACAAGCCGTAGTTTGGACACCACTGGCTGTATAATCTTTGAAAATGTGCCTGACTTTCTGAGACCTCTAAGACAGATTTCCTCAGTCCTGTTTGTGATCCTGGAGGATGTTGCTGTTATGACTCAGGGAGCCAGTCCTGTCGTTGGATGCTGTGATCCCTGGTGGTCTGCCTCATGTCTCATCTTTTGGACATATTTCAGACCTCCTTGTTCGCCCTCTCAAGAAAAATGTGAGTCTAGACAAAATCTGATAAAAGTATTTATGCGAAATTTTCCCACTATTTATAAGCAGTCTCCCACTGACCCATTTAAAGGGTATTTTTAACAGGCTCCGGTCCTGCAGCTATTAGCTTATCAGTTGCTAGCAGCAACCCGAGCTATCCAGGTCTGGAGAGGGTTTTTGCCCCTCACATTGGCTCTAATAGATAGAGACCAGAGACAGAGCGGCCTCTTTAAACCTGCTGGCTGCTCCCAGGTCTGAGCACACTCTTGTCACTCGTCTCTGCTCGTGCTGCTTTTAACCATCCTGTTCTTGTCATCAGGAATTAAGGGCAGCAGCCGAGGACAGGAAGCTCACAGCGGCTGGACTGAGAGAGGAGGAGAGAAGTGAGTGGAATACACAAGGAAACATCCTCTGACGTGAAGACAACGAGGTCAAAAGGATGGACCACACCGCTAAAAGCATGAGGCGTCGTCTCACCGCTGTCAGCGTCCATCATAAAAGTATGGTCACATGACCTGGATCTGCCCCGCTGTGGTCAGATTGATGTAGTAGATCTGCAGGGTCCCCGATTTTAAAACACAGACGCTCACCATGTATGGACAAATCCACCGAGGTCAGACCGCACCATCTTTGACTCAGAGTAGGCGGTCATAAACTCAGGCTGTGACGACCGTCCAATCATCACGACCGTGTGATAACTGATGGTAGGACTGACCACAGATGTTTCTACATGCTGCAGTCAGTTGCTGAATCATAACTCAAGCTCGCCGCCATATTGGCGGTGGCAGGTTGCCGACTGGTAACCCATCAATAATGGCCGTCATTGTTTATGCCAGGGGTTCTCAACCGTTTCCAGTTAGCCCTGACTGCAGCGTGCAGATCGGGGCGGAGCTCAACACTGCTTAACTTCGGCATTTTATTGGCTTAGTTGAGTTCGGGGGGCGGAGCTCAATGTCATTCCATTGGCTGAGTTGGAGTTCAACGTTGTTAGCAGTATTTAGAAAGGTATTTACTGATTTGGAGTTTATGTAGATGAGTGGGAGAGAAATTTAGGCATTTTTCAGCTGATTAGGAGTTTTTTTTTTTTTTTTTTTTTGGAAGAGTAGGGGAGAGACAGGGAGAGAGACAGAAGGTTTCAGCTGTTTGTGGATGAGGGGACGGAGGGGGACGACAGCTGGATATGGTCTGGAGTAGATGAGAGTAGACAAGGTGCTTTTTACGAAAGTCAGTAGTGATAGTAACAGCCTCCTCGCAGCTCTAAACTCTCCTCATGAATATTAGAGGATGCTACGTTACGGCACGTCAGAACTTATGTTAGATAGCGAGAACAGGGCTAAACCACAGGATGAATAAACTCCTCAACCAACCAGTATAACTCATCACATATCATGTTAACATGTTTTTAAAAAAGAGCTGATGCTCTAATAAACTCTTCAGCAACAAGTGACACACGTGTCTGTGTTAACCTGCAGAGAGGATCTCATGCAGTGTCTTTGGATCAAACCAACTACAGGGAGAGGGGTGGATGTTTTTGAGGAGTGGATATAAAGCACAAGTGGAGGACTTGATTTGACTTGAAAAATATCAGAGACGACAGGACCGTACTTTAAAATAGCGGGATAACCGGCAGAAATTACAAGTACGGAGTTGAGCAGGAGACGGTAAAAAAGCGGTTGCAAAATAAAGTGAAGTTGTATGTAACCAGACTGAACGCGATTGGTTCATGCAATGTTGAGATGGGTGGAGTCAAACGCTGAACGTTGAGCGCCGCTCGATCTGCACACTGCAGTCAGGGACTGTTCACCTTTTCAGCCCGCGACCTCCAAAATAAAGGTGTCAGAGACCGCGGACCCCCACTGTACCTGAGAGTGGCTGAACACAGACATGAACACTCCAGTCATGTGGAGACAGAGGGATAAATGGGAGAGCTTTCTGGAGCCCAGCCAAACTGGGGGCCAGCCAAATCCTGGTCCATTATAGAGTTAACCTGAATAATAACTACTCTTATTAAAGACACACATTTTATTCCATATGTGTAGAAGTAGCCCTCTTAAAAATGTAAAACATTGTTAAAATGGGTTAATAATGGCTAAAATGGTGGGAAAGGTGTTGAAATTAGATTTTAAAAGTAGTAGAAATGGCTTAGAAATGCCCAAAAATTTGAAAAAGGGCAAAAAATAACCAAAAATGGCCTATTAAGCATATTAAGTGGCAAAAAAGGATTAAAAACCAGCTGAAATGGCGTTCAAGTGGCAAAAGTAGGTGGATATTTGGTGAAATGAGATAAAAATTGACATAAACTGGCAAAAAGGGTTAGCTGAGGCAGAAATAGTCAGAAACTGGCCAAAGTTGGCATATCAAATTATAAATGTAGCTTAACAAGTGGTAAAGGGGTTAATAGTGGCATTAACGTGTCAACAGAGCCAACAACAGGCAGATAGTTGCAAGATTTGGTTTAAAAGTGGCAAAAACAGGCAGAACTAGAATCTGAGGCGGCAGACCCACGCCTAAGCAGCGGGGAACTCACGCTCCCATTGATTATTGTGGTGTTCAAAATTCAAAGTCCAAGAAAAACCGAACGGGTGCGCTTGATCATCACCAACATCTAACCGATTCTTCCCTGTCATTATCCCAATATTCCCTGAGAGTTTGGTGAAGATCTGACTTTCCTTTCTGGAGATATCTTGTACACAAACAAACAAACAAAGATTCAGAACCCTTCACATGACCCGCTGCCGATTTCATCAGCGTGGGTAAAAAGTGGTGGAAAGGGTTTAAAATGACCAAAATGGGTTAGAAGTTGCAAAAATGTGTTACAATTGGCAAAATTGGTGCAAAGTGGCAAAAGTGTAATTTAAGTGTTAGTTTTTTTTTAAGGCTTCTGGAGACCCCCTCTCAGTGTCTCGTGACCCCAATGGGGTCCCGAGCCCAAGGTTTAGAACCCCTGGCTTATGCTGCAGTTGATTTACCTCAGGAGTCTGACGTCATCACACCTGAGGAACATTCTAGTCAGTCTAGTCTACTCAGGTTGGCTCAGGTTAGTCCGACTCCAGCGTGTTTGGGATGACGTAGCCGGCTGATGAAGCTCCGCGTTTTACATCCATTTGAATGCACCGCTGTGCGTGGGTTTCTGTGTTCGGAGCATCTCTTTGCTACAGTACAAACACATGTAGCATCATATCTCATGTTTGCTGTTTGGCCCACAGTGTAGAAACACACAAACAAACCAGCATTAACTATTTAGAATATTTGAAGCCAGACTCCTCCAGTGTGTTTTACTTTGTAAATTCAGATTAAACTGTGAACCTGAGGTACGCTCATCAAATATTCATCATTTCTCCTTGTACTTATTCCTACATTATTCCTTTATTCCCTTTATACATATACATAAATATATATATATATATTCTTACATCTGTAAATCCCTTTCTCATTTCCCTCCCTCCCTCTGGTCTTTTTTTCTGAATAACTTTCTATTTGCACACTCGGACCAAACTTTCCCAAGTGTGGCCATCCTAATGTGGAGCCTGTAATTATTTCTGACTAATTGGGTCCATTCGTGACTGGACTGAACTGGGCTTGTTATGACTCTCTAAATTGGGACCTTTGGACTTTGGACTTATCACAACTACTTAAGAGTGAAGCGAGGATGGCTCGGTCACACTGCTGGTGTCAGCACTCTGCACACATCACGCTCCCAGGCTTTCATGCAGTCCCAGCTAATTGATATGTGTTAGAGAGCGGCCTATGCTGATGTGCCAGAGTCATTAGCTGAAATGTGAAGAATAATCATTTTGTTTCAGGGCAGAGGCCAAAGAAAGAGAGCGAGAAAGGCTCATTCGGATTCTGCGGCCGGCCGAGCCTCAAAGCGGAGCGAGCTCACCTGGAGCGGCTCCAAACTGCTGCTGGAAGTCAAAGTCTGCTCACTTTATCAGACGCACGCATCGATATCCTGCAGGCCCATTTCAGAGGTACACAGATCATTAAGCCAGGTCTCAGGAGTGACTTCAAATCAAGACAAAACCAGGCCCAGAAAGGCAGCAGAAACACACATCAGTCTGCCCATCTGTTCAGCAGAGTTTCTCTCTGAAGCTGCTCTGGATCAGCATGACGTTACTCTTCCTCTTCAGCAGCCTACGAGCATGCAGACGAGGAAAAAGAGCAACTACATCTGCACCGAGATGGTATAACCAGTCAAATTAAGAAATGGAGAAGCAAGCTTTATTCTGAATTTACTGTCATGCCTTTTAAAAACAAAGGCTCTCCAACACCTGTGATGAACTGAAGCAACAGTATGCTGATATTCAGGTGTGGTAAAACTCACACTGTGCTGCTCTGGAGTCACACAAAGAGAAGATAGTTCAAGCTCTTACATCCCCTTCAGCTGTTTTTAGTCCACTTTCTGTAGATTTTAGGGGCTGGTAATAAGAGACATTTTTATCCACTATGGAAACTCTGCTGAGTTTTGGGAGCTCCAGATATAACCTATACTTTCAAAAGGGTCTTTGCTCTGAGGTTGATTCTCAGGCCCAAATAAAAACATCCTAACCTTGTAAAGCAGATGGATACGCCTGTTCCCGTGTTTCTCACTGGTGAATCCATCTTGTAAAACTCCCGTCTGAACCTATGCTATGAAATAATCATGAAACATTATGACAGAGATGTTTTAAAGCTAAATGCAAAGCCGGAACTACACTCCAGACATGGCTGCTGCTGCACTGTGTCACTCCGCCCAGTGGTTTACTCAAGAAATAGTTCCGACTATTTGCTTCATGCGTTGTAATGTTACACAATTACACGTTATTATTTCATAGCGTGGTGAATGTGCAGGTCACAACTTGTCCACAAGAGCGTTTTGGAGTTGTTGGATTGTGTATTTGATGAGTTTGATGAGGGAAAGCCGGAATACCGTCTGCTTACATTGAGTTGGCACAGCAGGTCTGAACTCGGCAGCGGCCGATCTAAAAACAGCTTGCACCGACAACTGAAGGTAACGAACCTATTACTAAGACTATAGGGATTATGGCAATGGGCGAATTGGCCAAAATGTTGAAGCATCCCTTTAACATGCAATCAACCTGAAAATCCATGCGTGCCGCGCTCCCAGTCTGAAACGGGCTTTAGGTTGATTCTTCCTGGCCACCGCACGTATGACTGTGACTAGGTTTAACCCAAGCAGCAACCTCCAGTCCTGAAGAAAGAAACCAGTGCAGGAGTGCAAAAAACTGCAATACAGCAAGTGTCCACTAGAGGCTGGCTGCAGGAACACACCTCTGCACTCCTGTTAAACAGCCTGGTTTTACACTAGAAATAAACTGGTTTACAGCCTGGTTTTACACTAGAAATAAACTGGTTTACAGCCTGGTTTTACACTGTAAATAAACTGGTTTACAGCCTGGTTTTACACTAGAAATAAACTGGTTTACAGCCTGGTTTTACACTAGAAATAAACTGGTTTACAGCCTGGTTTTACACTAGAAATAAACTGGTTTACAGCCTGGTTTTACACTAGAAATAAACTGGTTTACAGCCTGGTTTCACACTAGAAATGAACTGGTTTACATCCTGGTTTTACACTAGAAATAAACTGGTTTACAGCCTGGTTTTACACTAGAAATAAACTGGTTTACAGCCTGGTTTTACACTAGAAATAAACTGGTTTACAGCCTGGTTTTACACTAGAAATAAACTGGTTTACAGCCTGGTTTTACACTAGAAATGAACTGGTTTACAGCCTGGTTTTACACTAGAAATAAACTGGTTTACAGCCTGGTTTAACACTAGAAATAGACTGGTTTACAGCCTGGTTTCACACTAGAAATGAACTGGTTTACATCCTGGTTTAACACTAGAAATAAACTTGTTTACAGCCTGGTTTCACACTAGAAATAAACTGGTTTACATCCTGGTTTTACACTAGAAATAAACTGGTTTACAGCCTGGTTTTACACTAGAAATAAACTGGTTTACAGCCTGGTTTTACACTAGAAATGAACTGGTTTACAGCCTGGTTTTACACTAGAAATAAACTGGTTTACAGCCTGGTTTTACACTAGAAATAAACTGGTTTACAGCCTGGTTTTACACTAGAAATAAACTGGTTTACAGCCTGGTTTTACACTAGAAATAAACTGGTTTACAGCCTGGTTTCACACTAGAAATAAACTGGTTTACAGCCTGGTTTTACACTAGAAATGAACTGGTTTACAGCCTGGTTTAACACTAGAAATAAACTGGTTTACAGCCTGGTTTCACACTAGAAATAAACTGGTTTACAGCCTGGTTTTACACTAGAAATAAACTGGTTTACAGCCTGGTTTTACACTAGAAATAAACTGGTTTACAGCCTGGTTTTACACTAGAAATAAACTGGTTTACAGCCTGGTTTTACACTAGAAATAAACTGGTTTACAGCCTGGTTTTACACTGGAAATAAACTGGTTTACAGCCTGGTTTTACACTGGAAATAAACTGGTTTACAGCCTGGTTTTACACTAGAAATAAACTGTTTTACAGCCTGGTTTTACACTGGAAATAAACTGGTTGACAGCCTGGTTTTACAGTAGACATAAACTGGTTGACAGCCTGGTTTTACACTAGAAATAAACTGGTTTACAGCCTGGTTTTACACTGGAAATAAACTGGTTTACAGCCTGGTTTTACACTAGAAATAAACTGGTTGACAGCCTGGTTTTACACTAGATATAAACTGGTTTACAGCCTGGTTAAACACTAGAAATAAACTGGTTTACAGCCTGGTTTTACACTAGATAAAAACTGGTTTACAGCCTGGTTTTACACTAGATAAAAACTGGTTTACAGCCTGGTTTTACACTAGAAATAAACTGGTTGACAGCCTGGTTTTACACTGGAAATAAACTGGTTGACAGCCTGGTTTTACACTGGAAATAAACTGGTTTACAGCCTGGTTTTACACTAGAAATAAACTGGTTGACAGCCTGGTTTTACACTAGATATAAACTGGTTGACAGCCTGGTTTTACACTAGAAATAAACTGGTTGACAGCCTGGTTTTACACTGGAAATAAACTGGTTTACAGCCTGGTTTTACACTAGAAATAAACTGGTTTACAGCCTGGTTTTACACTTGAAATAAACTGGTTTACAGCCTGGTTTTACACTAGAAATAAACTGGTTTACAGCCTGGTTTTACACTAGAAATAAACTGGTTTACAGCCTGGTTTTACACTAGAAATAAACTGGTTTACAGCCTGGTTTTACACTAGAAATAAACTGGTTTACAGCCTGGTTAAACACTAGAAATAAACTGGTTTACAGCCTGGTTTTACACTGTAAATAAACTGGTTTACAGCCTGGTTTTACACTAGAAATAAACTGGTTTACAGCCTGGTTTAACACTAGAAATGAACTGGTTTACAGCCTGGTTTTACACTAGAAATAAACTGGTTTACAGCCTGGTTTTACACTAGAAATAAACTGGTTTACAGCCTGGTTTAACACTAGAAATGAACTGGTTTACAGCCTGGTTTTACACTAGAAATGAACTGGTTTACAGCCTGGTTTCACACTAGAAATAAACTGGTTTACAGCCTGGTTTTACACTAGAAATAAACTGGTTTACAGCCTGGTTTTACACTAGAAATAAACTGGTTTACAGCCTGGTTTTACACTAGAAATAAACTGGTTTACAGCCTGGTTTTACACTAGAAATAAACTGGTTGACAGCCTGGTTTTACACTAGAAATAAACTGGTTGACAGCCTGGTTTTACACTAGATATAAACTGGTTGACAGCCTGGTTTTACACTAGAAATAAACTGGTTGACAGCCTGGTTTTACACTAGAAATAAACTGGTTTACAGCCTGGTTTTACACTAGAAATAAACTGGTTTACAGCCTGGTTTTACACTAGAAATAAACTGGTTTACAGCCTGGTTTAACACTAGAAATAAACTGGTTTACAGCCTGGTTTTACACTAGAAATAAACTGGTTTACAGCCTGGTTTTACACTAGAAATAAACTGGTTTACAGCCTGGTTTTACACTAGAAATGAACTGGTTTACAGCCTGGTTTTACACTGTAAATAAACTGGTTTACAGCCTGGTTTTACACTAGAAATAAACTGGTTTACAGCCTGGTTTTACACTAGAAATGAACTGGTTTACAGCCTGGTTTTACACTAGAAATAAACTGGTTTACAGCCTGGTTTTACACTAGAAATAAACTGGTTTACAGCCTGGTTTTACACTAGAAATAAACTGGTTTACAGCCTGGTTTTACACTTGAAATAAACTGGTTTACAGCCTGGTTTTACACTAGAAATAAACTGGTTTACAGCCTGGTTTTACACTAGAAATAAACTGGTTTACAGCCTGGTTTTACACTGGAAATAAACTGGTTTACAGCCTGGTTTTACACTAGAAATAAATTGGTTGACAGCCTGGTTAAACACTAGATATAAACTGGTTGACAGCCTGGTTTTACACTGGAAATAAACTGGTTGACAGCCTGGTTTTACACTAGATATAAACTGGTTGACAGCCTGGTTTTACACTAGAAATAAACTGGTTGACAGCCTGGTTTTACACTAGAAATAAACTGGTTTACAGCCTGGTTTTACACTAGAAATAAACTGGTTGACAGCCTGGTTTTACACTAGATATAAACTGGTTGACAGCCTGGTTTTACACTAGAAATAAACTGGTTGACAGCCTGGTTTTACACTAGATATAAACTGGTTGACAGCCTGGTTTTACACTAGATATAAACTGGTTGACAGCCTGGTTTTACACTGGAAATAAACTGGTTGACAGCCTGGTTTTACACTGGAAATAAACTGGTTTACAGCCTGGTTTTACACTAGATAAAAACTGGTTTACAGCCTGGTTTTACACTAGAAATAAACTGTTTTACAGCCTGGTTTTACAGTAGACATAAACTGTTTGACAGCCTGGTTTTACACTGGAAATAAACTGGTTGACAGCCTGGTTTTACACTAGATATAAACTGGTTGACAGCCTGGTTTTACACTAGAAATAAACTGGTTGACAGCCTGGTTTTACACTAGATATAAACTGGTTGACAGCCTGGTTTTACACTAGATATAAACTGGTTGACAGCCTGGTTTTACACTAGATATAAACTGGTTGACAGCCTGGTTTTACACTAGAAATAAACTGGTTGACAGCCTGGTTTTACACTAGAAATAAACTGGTTTACAGCCTGGTTTTACACTAGAAATAAACTGGTTTACAGCCTGGTTTAACACTAGAAATAAACTGGTTTACAGCCTGGTTTTACACTAGAAATAAACTGGTTTACAGCCTGGTTTAACACTAGAAATAAACTGGTTTACAGCCTGGTTTAACACTAGAAATAAACTGGTTTACAGCCTGGTTTTACACTAGAAATAAACTGGTTTACAGCCTGGTTTGACACTAGAAATAAACTGGTTTACAGCCTGGTTTAACACTAGAAATAAACTGGTTTACAGCCTGGTTTTACACCAGAAATGAACTGGTTTACAGCCTGGTTTTACACTAGAAATAAACTGGTTTACAGCCTGGTTTTACACTAGAAATAAACTGGTTTACAGCCTGGTTTAACACTAGAAATAAACTGGTTTACAGCCTGGTTTAACACTAGAAATAAACTGGTTTACAGCCTGGTTTAACACTAGAAATAAACTGGTTTACAGCCTGGTTTTACACTAGAAATAAACTGGTTTACAGCCTGGTTTTACACTAGAAATAAACTGGTTTACAGCCTGGTTTAACACTAGAAATAAACTGGTTTACAGCCTGGTTTTACACTAGAAATAAACTGGTTTACAGCCTGGTTTTACACTAGAAATAAACTGGTTTACAGCCTGGTTTTACACTAGAAATAAACTGGTTTACAGCCTGGTTTAACACTAGAAATAAACTGGTTTACAGCCTGGTTTAACACTAGAAATAAACTGGTTTACAGCCTGGTTTTACACTAGAAATAAACTGGTTTACAGCCTGGTTTTACACTAGAAATAAACTGGTTTACAGCCTGGTTTAACACTAGAAATGAACTGGTTTACAGCCTGGTTTAACACTAGAAATGAACTGGTTTACAGCCTGGTTTTACACTAGAAATAAACTGGTTTACAGCCTGGTTTCACACTAGAAATAAACTGGTTTACAGCCTGGTTTTACACTAGAAATAAACTGGTTTACAGCCTGGTTTTACACTAGAAATAAACTGGTTTACAGCCTGGTTTTACACTAGAAATAAACTGGTTTACAGCCTGGTTTTACACTAGAAATAAACTGGTTTACAGCCTGGTTTTACACTAGAAATAAACTGGTTTACAGCCTGGTTTCACACTAGAAATAAACTGGTTTACAGCCTGGTTTTACACTAGAAATAAACTGGTTTACAGCCTGGTTTAACACTAGAAATAAACTGGTTTACAGCCTGGTTTAACACCAGAAATGAACTGGTTTACAGCCTGGTTTCACACTAGAAATAAACTGGTTTACAGCCTGGTTTAACACTAAAAATAAACTGGTTTACAGCCTGGTTTCACACTAGAAATAAACTGGTTTACAGCCTGGTTTTACACTAGAAATAAACTGGTTTACAGCCTGGTTTTACACTAGAAATAAACTGGTTTACAGCCTGGTTTTACACTAGAAATAAACTGGTTTACAGCCTGGTTTAACACTAGAAATAAACTGGTTTACAGCCTGGTTTAACACTAGAAATAAACTGGTTTACAGCCTGGTTTAACACTAGAAATAAACTGGTTTACAGCCTGGTTTAACACTAGAAATGAACTGGTTTACAGCCTGGTTTTACACTGTAAATAAACTGGTTTACAGCCTGGTTTAACACTAGAAATAAACTGGTTTACAGCCTGGTTTTACACTAGAAATAAACTGGTTTACAGCCTGGTTTAACACTAGAAATAAACTGGTTTACAGCCTGGTTTTACACTAGAAATAAACTGGTTTACAGCCTGGTTTAACACTAGAAATAAACTGGTTTACAGCCTGGTTTCACACTAGAAATAAACTGGTTTACAGCCTGGTTTTACACTAGAAATAAACTGGTTTACAGCCTGGTTTTACACTAGAAATAAACTGGTTTACAGCCTGGTTTTACACTAGAAATACACTGGTTTACAGCCTGGTTTCAAACTAGAAATAAACTGGTTTACAGCCTGGTTTAACACTAGAAATAAACTGGTTTACTGCCTGATTTTACACTAGAAATAAACTGGTTTACAGCCTGGTTTTACACTAGAAATACACTGGTTTACAGCCTGGTTTTACACTAGAAATAAACTGGTTTACAGCCTGGTTTTACACTAGAAATAAACTGGTTTACAGCCTGGTTTAACACTAGAAATAAACTGGTTTACAGCCTGGTTTAACACTAGAAATAAACTGGTTTACAGCCTGGTTTAACACTAGAAATGAACTGGTTTACAGCCTGGTTTTACACTGTAAATAAACTGGTTTACAGCCTGGTTTTACACTAGAAATAAACTGGTTTACAGCCTGGTTTTACACTAGAAATAAACTGGTTTACAGCCTGGTTTTACACTAGAAATAAACTGGTTTACAGCCTGGTTTTACACTGTAAATAAACTGGTTTACAGCCTGGTTTTACACTAGAAATAAACTGGTTTACAGCCTGGTTTAACACTAGAAATAAACTGGTTTACAGCCTGGTTTAACACTAGAAATAAACTGGTTTACAGCCTGGTTTAACACTAGAAATAAACTGGTTTACAGCCTGGTTTAACACTAGAAATGAACTGGTTTACAGCCTGGTTTTACACTAGAAATAAACTGGTTTACAGCCTGGTTTAACACTAGAAATAAACTGGTTTACAGCCTGGTTTTACACTAGAAATAAACTGGTTTACAGCCTGGTTTAACACTAGAAATAAACTGGTTTACAGCCTGGTTTTACACTAGAAATAAACTGGTTTACAGCCTGGTTTAACACTAGAAATAAACTGGTTTACAGCCTGGTTTTCTACTAGAAATAAACTGGTTTACAGCCTGGTTTTACACTAGAAGTAAACTGGTTTACAGCCTGGTTTCACACTAGAAATAAACTGGTTTACAGCCTGGTTTTACACTAGAAATAAACTGGTTTACAGCCTGGTTTAACACTAGAAATAAACTGGTTTACAGCCTGGTTTAACACTAGAAATAAACTGGTTTACAGCCTGGTTTAACACTAGAAATGAACTGGTTTACAGCCTGGTTTTACACTGTAAATAAACTGGTTTACAGCCTGGTTTAACACTAGAAATAAACTGGTTTACAGCCTGGTTTAACACTAGAAATAAACTGGTTTACAGCCTGGTTTAACACTAGAAATGAACTGGTTTACAGCCTGGTTTTACACTAGAAATAAACTGGTTTACAGCCTGGTTTAACACTAGAAATAAACTGGTTTACAGCCTGGTTTTACACTAGAAATAAACTGGTTTACAGCCTGGTTTAACACTAGAAATAAACTGGTTTACAGCCTGGTTTTACACTAGAAATAAACTGGTTTACAGCCTGGTTTTACACTGTAAATAAACTGGTTTACAGCCTGGTTCAAACGTATCTCATTAGCTAGATCTTTCATGTGCTCTCACTACACGGGGGTGAATTTATTTGTACCACAGTGGTTTAGATTATGTTTAGGATAAACCTCAATGCGCACTGATTGGTGCATCTTATTTGATTGACAGGTAGCTCGACAGGCAGAGGCTCTGTTTCTGTCAACCAGAATGCTAGCTAGCTAGCTGACAGGAAGTCGTGCTTAGTGGGCGGGCCTTTAGGTTGATCCAAAGTTTAGTTCAATCTGGAAGCCTCCACAGACTGGCTTCAAGAGCCGTTTGAATCGGCCTATTGTAAGCAGACGGCTGATGTCACACAGGGTTTGTCCAGCTCTTTCTACAGTCTGTGGTTTTACCTGAGCCAAGATCATTCAGGGGTGTTTTATGTATAAAACACTTGCACATCTATCAGAGGCTGACCTAATGAGGCCATAATGACACCAAATGAAGCTGAAATAGCTGTTTCTGCTGACCAGGATCACGCTAAAGAGTGAAAATCGAGCTTCCTGTGGACAACGATATGTAAGAAAAGGAAGCTGGTGGATAGAATTACTTTTAAAAGGAGAACACCTCTGATTTCAAAAAAACCTGCCTATGTGTGGACTACTTCCTGTCTCTCTTAAGAAATGAGAATGATAGCTTTATAGTTGTGATGTATTTTAAACTGCATTTATCATAAATAAGCATTTATCTAGACATGAGTGAGTGTCGAAATACTTGGATGGTAGATGCTGCATTATCCCTGCTAAGGAAACATCATGCAAACAAAATGCCTCTTCTTCTTCTTTGAGTTGCATGTGATGACATAAAAATCATCTAATGTTGTCAAAAATACATAACTCTCCAGGGAAGGCTCCATGGCGCTGCCTGTGCCGAGTTTTATTCAAATGATGCAAGACGTGAGCGGTATCTGAAATAATTGGGCATACTTTAAATCATGCAAACACAACTTTCTGTCTGCGTATGAAGCAGTCCGCACCAGTGCGATGGATTCAGGTTAAAGAATGTGTTCATGGTGTTTCAGGCTTTGGTGCTGCATGCATCACATGTCTGCAGCGATGCCGCCCATATTTTCATGTGCAGACGTCTTTTCTCTTCCTGATGTAAACCCGTATCTCTGCCTTTCTATGTAAATAATTTGTGGTATTGCAGAGTTGTTAGCTGATATTTAGTCCTTCGTGTGCGTGTAGGTACAGTTGGCTGTAATACCTGGCGGTGGATTACCATAATCAGCTCTGACATGATTGTGTGGTACAGCTGAGCCTAATTCACGTGGCACCGGTGATTACATTACAACTGTTTTGTGACCCTTTTCCATTTGCACAATTTGTCTCCTATGAAAAGGCTCTAATCCCTGTGAAAAATTGCCTTTGTGCCTCATCTATTCACTGCGACTAAAGCAGAGAAAATTGGGTCACAGAAAAATATGAATGAAACACGAAGCGAGCTGATTTGGTTGCCAAGGAGTCCCGGTGACGTGTGAAGAGAAAAGCCAGCATCAGAGGCAGAGAGGTTTTACATGGAGGCAGGGGAGCGTTCAAAAGCTCGATCCAGGCTTCATAACTGAGGACCATGAGGGACGGAGGAACATGGAGATGTCAGAGTGACACATCTGGCTCTGATGTCTGTGCCGTCTGGATCAAAGCTCTCATGGAGGAGCTGCAGGCACTTTTATTTTTCTGCCTGAGCTCCGAGCTGACCAACAGGGGGAAATAATTTGTCATTTTGGCCTGTGACATAATTCAAAAGTCATTTCTGACTCCCCTTTTAAAAAATGGAACTCTTATAGTGTGACAGAGCCACACAAAGAAGACATACTAGAGGTTTATTTGTTTGTCATGGTTCAGACATCACGGTTGGTGCACGGTCACATGACGAATCCATCAGCCTGGAGAAGAAACATGAAGACACACGCTGGTAACGGTTAGCTGAATGCTAGTTAACAGCAATTTCAGAGGAAGCCAGCACAATTAAACACAAGAAGAAGAAAAGTTACGACCAGCAAAAGGACAGCAGAGCTCTAAGCCCCGCCTCCTCTGTTTTTAACCAGCCTGTGGCGATACGGTAGTTTATCTGTGGGATTAAAGCTCCAGCCCCATCATAACCAGTTACAGGTCTATTACTGGCTAACACGAGCGAAAGTCAGTCTAACTTCATTTAATCTGCGATATCAACAATAAAAATCAACGTTTCAAGCTTGACTTAAGTAAATCTAATTTTGTCGTCAGTTTCTTTTGTTAAAAATACAGACACTGTGATTTTTGTCCTAAACTAGAATAATTCAGGTAATGTTAGCCGATCTTCCAAGTTTATCCACATAACTCAGCCTTTGTTACCTTAACTCAGTTTCATTCTGTGTTTCTAAACTACAAAAAACTACATTACCCATAAATCAATGCCCCTGTGATGCATTGTGGGTATTTCAGATGAGTGATAAATGTCTGAGCCACTGATGATGTTAACCTCCTGCTTCGTATGCTTCGGGACGCTCCAAGAGGACCCAGATGGGCCAGGACTCTAGCTGAGTAGAGGATGGGTAAGTTCCTTATCTTATCACATGGCCATCACTGCAGCGCTACCTTCAGCAGACCCAGGCTCTGTATGACAGCTCCAATAGTGACAACACTCTCTACCCTAGACCACGGCTCATAATCACATCTATCAGGAACAGATCAGCTGTTGACACATTGTCAGAGCGCGCTCAGGTTCCATCCAGTTGACGGCCTTTTGTCTGTCTGCGTCACAGAGGGATGAGGAGTCCACAGTGAAAGCTATCACACTCAGAGAGGCTGTTAAAGTGCAGCATTTCATCAGTAATCCTCTCCCACTTTAATTAAGTCTATAGTTATGCCTGTAGAGCCCAAACACCGCTCACACATGGGGGTCCTCGTCTCTGGATGTCCCTGCTATCACTTA
Organism: Cheilinus undulatus; assembly: GCF_018320785.1. Classification (NCBI taxonomy): domain Eukaryota; kingdom Metazoa; phylum Chordata; class Actinopteri; order Labriformes; family Labridae; genus Cheilinus; species Cheilinus undulatus. The sequence continues at coordinate 772,555 of NC_054884.1, read as the reverse complement.
CAGAGATTGTCTGCAGAGCTTTGATAACTGGATCCATCCTTTTAATCGAGTTTCATGGCCCTGATCCTCTCACAAACTCTCTAACAAACACACACTTCCTGTTTCATTCTAGGTGATCAGCTGGCTGTCAGTCTAGGGCTGAATATTTGCTGTTGATACAGCAGGTGAAAGATCTCGGCACAGACGTGATGAATTCATATTTCCTCAGATCCATTTTTAAGAGAAGACCTAAAAACAGAGCAGCCTCTCTCTGACTTTAAACAGGATTTGATTCTAAACTAACACTTTCACCTTCATCAGAAACTCATCCAAACATGAACAGGATCGAGAGAGTAGTCTTTGATTCATCAGGGTTCCAGACTCATTTTTGTTTAATGATTAATATTTGTGCTGGTATTTTACTCAAACTGTGTTCACTGTTTCCTGAATACTGAAAAAGTCATGTATTTACTTTTCAAAATTTACAGCCTCCCCAAAACAGCTAGAGGGTCAGAGGAAATCTGCTCACTGGCTGGGCAGTATGACATACCAGATATAAAATACTGAAGATACTGTCCTGCTGCACAGTGTGTCTGTGGTAGAGAAGTGAGGGGGAAAGATCAGTCATAATAACACACAGACACACAGGATAATAATAAGAATAGTTAAAATGACATAAAACGGCTCTGGGACAGGACCCAGATCTTATCATTCGTGAAAAAGAGACGACTCTTTGTATCGGCTCTATGGCCCGACTATTTAAACCTTCTCTATGAATCGGCTCTATGAATCGGCTCTATGAATCGGCTCTATGAATCGGCTCTATGAATCGGCTCTATGAATCGGCTCTATGAACTGTATCTTTGAACCCCCTCTTTGAACCAGCTCAATGACTGGGCTCTTTGAACCGGCTCTCTGAACGAGGTCTTTCAAGAACAACACATCCCTGAAATAGAATTAAGATGGAGGCCACAGAGGTGGGCGGTTCAGGGCCCTAACCCACTGAAATACAGAGTGTGGGGGGTTTCCACGTTACACACTAGAGTTTGGATGATTGCAGCTATATCCTGTGACTATTTTACAGGTAAAGAATTTCTGTCTTTGAAAACTTCAAGAAAGATCTGGGATTCGGAACAACCTTAGTTCAAAGATATTATAACAGCAATGGTTGGGTTTAAAGTTGATATTGATATTGTTGTTAGAGTTGTTCATATACTCATGTTGGTCCCAAAAATCAACACACCAACATTTCAGTTCCTTAGAGCAGCTGCTGATCTTTAATCCATCCACCACATTTCTTCCTTTTCCTCAGTTTAACATCAGATGAGGATGAGAAACGTGTCGACATTCAGAACAGATGAGAGGCTGGTCTGGACCTGCAGAGGACCTCCTCACAGACCTCACCTGGACAAGGTCAGTCAGTGGCTGCGTCTCCAAAAACATGGCTGACACGCAGCGATGGCGTCTGTGCTGAGGGATGAGTGTGCTGCTGCACAGAGACAGTGATAAATCCCAGTGTTCAGGTGACTCATGGGGAAGCCTCTGATTGCTCCAAGCTGCATGCACACTGTACACAGCCGCAGCATGTAGTGTCTCTCTGAGGCCCTTTGTGCTCGTCTGAGTCACTCCACCCTGGAACAAAGCTGCAGATAAGTGCTTCTGTTAGAGCAGAAGACTCTAAGAAATATACTTTTGTACTTAGACAATGTCAAATGGCGCCCTGTAGAGAGGGAGAAGTCAAAAAAAGGCTCGTAGCAGCGCTTCATGTGCAGATATTCTGTGAAACAACACAGTGAAAGGGACATTTGAAGATGCACTAAAGTTCACGACAGTTCTATGTGGAGAAAAGTTCCCTCTGTTGGACTGTTGGATGAGGGCCGTGTGAAAAATGGAGGGTTTTACTAGACCTAAAGTCTGCACGATGCAATGAGAGTTCAAGTGAAGGTGCAGAAGTTTCTAACCCGTTTTCTGCAGGGATTCAGATCCTGAGATAAAGAAATCAAAACAAATGTGATTCCAGGCCTTGATGGACTTTTCTGGGCTCCTCTCCCAGAAAAAACCTTCTACGATGTTCAGACTGTTCTCACTTTGATAAAACGTGAACCACACTCTCTGCAGAGGTTCGGAGACTGCTCTAAACACACTTGGAGCTAAAACAGGCTTAATTTGAAATAACAGGAAAGGCTACAGATGGTTTTATGAATCATTCAACTTTGGTTTACAATATCAGTCTCAGATACGCAGGGTTATTCAACCAAAAATGTCTGTAGAGACCCTGGCTAAGATAGACTGGCTAAGATAGACTGGCTAAGATAGACTGGCTAAGATACACTGGCTAAGATAGACTGGCTAAGATACACTGGCTAAGATAGACTGGCTAAGATAGACTGGCTAAGATAGACTGGCTAAGATACACTGGCTAAGATAGACTGGCTAAGATACACTGGCTAAGATAGACTGGCTAAGATACACTGGCTAAGATAGACTGGCTAAGATAGACTGGCTAAGATAGACTGGCTAAGATACACTGGCTAAGATAGACTGGCTAAGATAGACTGGCTAAGATACACTGGCTAAGATAGACTGGTTAAGATACACTGGCTAAGATAGACTGACTAAGATACACACTGGCTAAGATAGACTGGCTAAGATACACTGGCTAAGATACACTGGCTAAGATAGACTGGCTAAGATACACTGGCTAAGATACACTGGCTAAGATAGACTGGCTAAGATACACTGGCTAAGATACACTGGCTAAGATAGACTGGTTAAGATACACTGGCTAAGATAGACTGACTAAGATACACACTGGCTAAGATAGACTGACTAAGATACACACTGGCTAAGATAGACTGGCTAAGATACACTGGCTAAGATACACACTGGCTAAGATAAACTGGCTAAGATAGACTGGTTAAGATACACTGGCTAAGATAGACTGACTAAGGTACACACTGGCTAAGATAAACTGGCTAAGATAGACTGGTTAAGATACACTGGCTAAGATAGACTGACTAAGATACACTGGCTAAGATAGACTGGCTAAAATAGACTGGCTAAGATACACTGGCTAAGATAGACTGGCTTAGATAGACTGGCTAAGATACACTCAAGCAAGATAAAACATAGTTTACAGATACACTGGCTAAGATAGTCTGGCTAAGATAAGACTGGCCAAGATACACCTGGCTAAGATAAAGACTGGGGCTAAGATAGACTGGTCTTAAGATACATGGTTTACTGGCTAAGATAGACTGGCTAAGATACACTGGCTAAGATACACTGGCTAAGATAGACTGGCTAAGATAGACTGGTTAAGATACACTGGCTAAGATAGACTGACTAAGATACACTGGCTAAGATACACTGGCTAAGATAGACTGACTAAGATACACTGGCTAAGACAGACTGGCTAAGATAGACTGGCTAAGATAGACTGGTTAAGATACACTGGCTAAGATGGACTGACTAAGATACACTGGCTAAGATACACTGGCTAAGATAGACTGGCTAAGATAGACTGGTTAAGATACACTGGCTAAGATGGACTGACTAAGATACACTGGCTAAGATACACTGGCTAAGATACACTGGCTAAGATAGACTGACTAAGATACACTGGCTAAGATAGACTGGTTAAGATAGACTGGCTAAGATAGACTGGTTAAGATACACTGGCTAAGATAGACTGACTAAGATACACTGGCTAAGATACACTGGCTAAGATACACTGGCTAAGATAGACTGGCTAAGATACACTGGCTAAGATAGACTGGCTAAGATAGACTGGCTAAGATACACTGGCTAAGATAGACTGGCTAAGATAGACTGGCTAGGCTAACCTTGCCAGGATAAACTGGCTAAGATAGACTGGCTAGGCTAACCTTGCCAGGATAAACTGGCTAAGATACACTGGCTAAGATACACTGGCTAGGATAACCTTGTCAGGATAAACTGGCTAAGATACACTGGCTAGGATAACCTGGCTAAGACACACTGGCTAAGGTACACTGGCTGGCTAGGTGACAAATGGCTAGAAAAATACTGGCTAGGATAACCTGGCTAAGAAAAAGTGGTTACAATAACCTGGCTAGGATAAAGGGGCTAAGATAACCAGCTAAGATAAACTGGCTAAGATACACTGGCTAAGATAACTAGCTAGGATAAACTGGCTAGAATAAACTGGCTAGGATAAACTGGCAACGATAACCTGGCTTGGAAAAACTGGCTAGAAAAATCCTGGTAAGGATAACTGGCTAAGAAAAAGTGGTTACAATAACCTCGCTGGGATAAACGGGCTAGGAAAAACAGGCTAGAAAAATCTGGTTAGGAAAACCTGCCAATGAAAAACTTGCTAGAAAAATATTGGCTAAGACTAACTGCTTAGGATAAACTGGCTAGGATAAACTGGCTAGGATAAACTGGTTAGGATAAACTGGCTAGGATAAACTGGTTAGGATAAACTGGCTAGGATAAACTGGCTAGGATAAACTGGCTAGAATAAACTGGCTAGGATAAACTGGCTAGAATAAACTGGCTAGGATAAACTGGCTAGGATAAACTGGCTAGGATAAACTGGTTAGGATAAAATGGCTAGGATAAACTGGCTAGGATAAACTGGCTAGGATAAACTGGCTAGAATAAACTGGCTAGAATAAACTGGCTAGGATAAACTGGCTAGGATAACCTGGCTAAGATACACTGACTAAGATATCTGGCTAGGATAACCTGGCTAGGATAAATTGGCTAGGATAACCTGGCTAAGATACACTGACTAAGATAACTGGCTAGGATAAACTGGCTAGGATAAACTGGCTAAGATACACTGGCTAAGATACACTGGCTAGGATAACCTTGTCAGGATAAACTGGCTAAGATACACTGGCTAGGATAACCTGGCTAAGACACACTGGCTAAGGTACACTGGCTAAGATAACAGGCTAAGATAAACTGGCAGGGATAACCTGGCTAGAAAATACTGGTTAGGACAACCTGGCTATGATAAACTGGCTAGGATAAACTGGCTATGATAACCTGGCTAGGTGACAAATGGCTAGAAAAATACTGGCTAGGATAACCTGGCTAAGAAAAAGTGGTTACAATAACCTGGCTAGGATAAAGGGGCTAAGATAACCAGCTAAGATAAACTGGCTAAGATACACTGGCTAAGATAACTAGCTAGGATAAACTGGCTAGAATAAACTGGCAACGATAACCTGGCTTGGAAAAACTGGCTAGAAAAATCCTGGTAAGGATAACTGGCTAAGAAAAAGTGGTTACAATAACCTCGCTGGGATAAACGGGCTAGGAAAAACAGGCTAGAAAAATCTGGTTAGGAAAACCTGCCAATGAAAAACTTGCTAGAAAAATATTGGCTAAGACTAACTGCTTAGGATAAACTGGCTAGGATAAACTGGCTAGGATAAACTGGTTAGGATAAACTGGCTAGGATAAACTGGTTAGGATAAACTGGTTAGGATAAACTGGCTAGGATAAACTGGCTAGGATAAACTGGCTAGAATAAACTGGCTAGGATAAACTGGCTAGAATAAACTGGCTAGGATAAACTGGCTAGGATAAACTGGCTAGGATAAACTGGCTAGGATAAACTGGCTAGGATAAACTGGCTAGGATAAACTGGCTAGGATAAACTGGCTAGAATAAACTGGCTAGAATAAACTGGCTAGGATAAACTGGCTAGGATAACCTGGCTAAGATACACTGACTAAGATATCTGGCTAGGATAACCTGGCTAGGATAAATTGGCTAGGATAACCTGGCTAAGATACACTGACTAAGATAACTGGCTAGGATAAACTGGCTAGGATAAACTGGCTAGGATAAACTGGCTAGAATAAACTGGCTAGAATAAACTGGCTAGGATAAACTGGCTAGGATAACCTGGCTAAGATACACTGACTAAGATATCTGGCTAGGATAACCTGGCTAGGATAAATTGGCTAGGATAACCTGGCTAAGATACACTGACTAAGATAACTGGCTAGGATAAACTGGCTAGGATAAACTGGCTAGGATAACCTGGCTAAGATACACTGACTAAGATAACTGGCTAGGATAAACTGGCTAGAATAAACTGGCTAGGATAAACTGGCAACGATAACCTGGCTTGGAAAAACTGGCTAGAAAAATCCTGGTAAGGATAACTGGCTAAGAAAAAGTGGTTACAATAACCTCGCTGGGATAAACGGGCTAGGAAAAACAGGCTAGAAAAATCTGGTTAGGAAAACCTGCCAATGAAAAAATATTGGCTAAGACTAACTGCTTAGGATAAACTGGCTAGGATAAACTGGCTAGGATAAACTGGTTAGGATAAACTGGCTAGGATAAACTGGTTAGGATAAACTGGTTAGGATAAACTGGCTAGAATAAACTGGCTAGGATAAACTGGCTAGAATAAACTGGCTAGGATAAACTGGCTAGGATAAACTGGTTAGGATAAAATGGCTAGGATAAACTGGCTAGAATAAACTGGCTAGGATAAACTGGCTAGAATAAACTGGCTAGAATAAACTGGCTAGGATAAACTGGCTAGGATAACCTGGCTAAGATACACTGACTAAGATATCTGGCTAGGATAACCTGGCTAGGATAAATTGGCTAGGATAACCTGGCTAAGATACACTGACTAAGATAACTGGCTAGGATAAACTGGCTAGGATAAACTGGCTAGGATAAACTGGCTAGAATAAACTGGCTAGAATAAACTGGCTAGGATAAACTGGCTAGGATAACCTGGCTAAGATACACTGACTAAGATATCTGGCTAGGATAACCTGGCTAGGATAAATTGGCTAGGATAACCTGGCTAAGATACACTGACTAAGATAACTGGCTAGGATAAACTGGCTAGGATAAACTGGCTAGGATAACCTGGCTAAGATACACTGACTAAGATAACTGGCTAGGATAAACTGGCTAGGATAAACTTTATTTTGAACCTTTCTGAGTCAAAGCTCACAGGTAAAAAAGTCACAGTGACAGAGTCCTGCTTAAATGATCAGAGCTGCAGACACTCAGTCAGCTTGGTTAAAGTCATGAATTCTGCACTGTGCATTACTTGCAACCCCCCCAGGCGAATCCTGGCTCATTGCCTGACCCGTCCCATATTTCTCCACTTACCAGGTGGCCTCACAAACACAGGGAGACCCAGCCGGCGTTCTGCTGACTCTGTGTGGGCTGCAGCGTTTCATTTCTGTCCGTCTGCGTGAACCTGAAGCTCTAAAGTGATGAAGAATCTGTTTACTGACATGATGCTGCCTTCATAGATGCGGGGTCTGTTTGGCTGCCATAGTAACTAACGCTGACTTACATCCTTCTCTAGCATGACCTCCTACCTATTTACCCCCCTGATGTGTGTGCACGCTGTGGGGGAGGGACTGAGCGTGGGGGTGTGCAGTCTACTTCTGTGCATATGGGTTGTATGCAGCACAGCGGGGGTACTGAGGGGTTTTCACTGTAAAAGCTGCAGGGTACAAAACACGCTAATGGATCCAAACAAAACGGGCCTTTCAGAGCCCACTGCCGAACAATAATGTCTGCAAAGGGAAAAGCACTTGGTGGCCTTTTTGCAGCACAAAAAAATGGGCCACAAACTTTTCACTCCAAACATCACGCTGGGACAAACACAGGGTATAAATTTATAAAGGCCACTCCGAATACAGAAAATGGATTATTTATTAATGGAAGCTGCACTGGAGAGAAGGAGGCGCCCCCATGAATAAACCACATCAACAAAATATTGGGTTAAAAACACAGTATGGGAATTCAGCCGCCAGGAGGCTCTGCATCAAAACAATAATGAAGCAGGACTGGAGGTCATGTGACTTCAGGAGTTGGTGGGTGGGCTGCTGAGGTGGTTTTAACCCTGACTTTGTACCTCTAAATTATTCTGCAAAGTCAGAATCACAAACAAGGTATGAACATGAGGCACTGATATGACCTTTGAACTCAAAGACCTGATGAGAGACTGTAGAAGAAATGAACATGAGACCCAGTGACCTTGACTCTTATCTACTACCTTTAAAATCAAAGAACTTTGACCTTGAGTTGACTTCTGATGCGTAAGTTTTCTTTAGATATCAGATTCAAAAGCTTGAACTGAACATGAGGCCCAGTGAATCTTACACTCACCAAAAACCTCCTCAGATCTCCTCATCCTTGAGACAGAGTTAGCATCTGTAGGAAGAAAATCCCTCCAAGCACTCTAGAGGAATCATTTCCACAACAAGGGGATGCTCATCAGGCCCAGTTACCTCGGCTTCACCTTCATTAGAGTGGACATTTGCAGTGGTGTAAAGTAACAAACTAGTATCTGTAGTTTACTCGAGTTTTTCCATTTCTTACTACTACTTTTACTTCTGATACATTTTTACACCCATATATTTTTCACAAGAATCCTGATTTCTTTGTAAATCAGGAATCATTTTGTGGTCACATGATTCTATCCTATAAGTGAATGGAAACTAAGGGGTTAAGCTGTAGAAGAAAAGTGAGATATTCAAACATGTTATTGTTGTAAAGAGGAGAGAGAGTTGAGGAGGGAATGAAGCAGTAAATGCACAGAGAGGAGACAGAGACAGCAGTGGTGTCAGTGAAACAGCCAGTCCAACAGTCAGCAGGGACGATGAAGAGCGGGCCCACAGACACTCGTCTTTCTGAGCCTGCCATACAGAGACAGAAACATACTGTCATTTAAAGGTCACATATTTGACCCTTTTAAGACAAGTTTATATCGGTCTCAGAGGTCCCCTAAACATGCCTGAGAAGTTTATTGCTGTAAAAACCCTCCAGTATTGATTTCTGCATGTCTAAAAACCCCCTCTGTTTCAGCCCTGCTCAGAACCAGCTGTTTCTGTGTCTGTGGCTTTAAATGTTACTGAGATGTCTGACTCCGCCCATCTAAGGAAATGGGTGTGGCTTAATGGATGTGGCTCTCCTGAGGAGGGTGGAACATTCTTCCAAGCAGGGAGGGCCAACCAAACCTGGGGGTGGGGCTAATTCCCCACATGACATCATGAGGGGAAAATCTGAGAACGGCTTGTTTCAGTGCATATTTTCTGAAAGGTGGAAAAAGAGAGGGGGGGTATGGATTTTTCTGATTCTTGGGGGGATTGTGGAAAGGCCAGGGGCACATACTTTTGCTAGAAAAGCCTGAAAACATGATTTTTGGATTATATGATCCCTTTAAAAACTCATGGCCCAGCTTAACCCTCTGCGTTCTAAGCACGCGCCAGCGTGTTTTCACTATGTTTTTATTGAAATCTTTGTCATTTTACGTCTTTGAAATGTGGTTCAAATACCTCCATGAATAGGGAATTCTCATCCTTCACTCCCGTCCATCACATGTGATTCTCAGCCAGAGTTATGGAGCCAATAAGAGAGCAGTGGGCTCATGTCCTCACCTCTCACTGTTCCTTATTGGATGGATCCTCTTTCCCAACCAGCTGACTCTCTGGAATCCCTAAGGCCCTCCCTTCCACAGTTTTTACAGTTTCTCCCTGTTCTGAAGGGAGAAAAAGTAGGGACTCTTCTAAATGATGATATGGAAATGCTCCTGTCGGCAGGAGTCAGGTCAGACCAGACGATGTAGAACGTTTCTGACATGCTAGTCTTGCGGAGTCGTGCTCTTGGGGTTTCTTGGATGCGTTGGTAATCATGACGATGAGCTGTGGCGTTGCAGTCAGGCCTTCATCTGGCTGAATTTGTGAAGTCCGAGCTGGCCTGAAGAGAAATTCATCTGACAGAAGCCCTGGCACACTGTTTAAAGTTCAGCTTTGTTGGAAAGAGTCCTACATTTACAGAAGTAAGTGGAGAAGAACGGAGCATCCCAACATGGATGTCTTCAGTGGAGCCATACTGTCGAGGACAAACCGCCGAGGCCCTTCTTGACTTCTTCTACTTGTGAAATAAAAGCAGACATTTCCGTATGAAAGTCTTCCTATGGTAGCTCTGAGCGTTACTGATGCCGGGTAGAGGCTTGTGTACGGCTGTTGCCGGGCTGTGAGCATGCTCCCTGAGGTGCTGTCACTGTGCCGTATATGATGATGTGAGAACGCCCACACGTTTTGGCTCCCAGAGAGATAATGTCTCATCACAGGGAGGTTGTTTCTTGCAGCTCTTCAACACAAAGCGAGATAACAAACGGTGAAATGGAGCAGTTAAAGTGCAGAAATGAAATTTGCTGCTTTGATTTCCTTTTAAAGGAGCTCCTGAGGTGGCGAACGTGCATGCCTTCTTTGATTCGTTCATGCATTTCTCCGCAGAATCCTGGCAGAAACCCTCCACTTCATTTGCATGAGACTCATGGCTTATTTATTTATTATTTTATTGGGATCAGTGACGGTCCATGAATAATTTAGTCAGCTTTTCTACCTCGCCTCCAGGGTCACGCTGAAGGTCCATCTCCCAAAAAGTCCCCATTATCTGCTGCTGAGTGCGTTGGAGCTGCCACAGCGGCGCCCCCACGCTGGGCGCCTCCTGACCCTGCTGATGAAGGAGTTCTGGGAGGAGGAGGAGGTGACATCATCGGAGGAGGACGGATGCTGGTTTTTCTTAAGAGCACAGCTTTGAGGCTGAACTGCAAACTCACACAAGCCTGATGAGTAATTCTTTTCTTTCAGCGCTGGAATATCAATCTTTGACTCCTTTATTCATTTCACTAAAGCGTCCAAAGATTTGTTTGATCCTCATTCTTAATATTTATGAGGCCGGCAGAACCCTACCTGAACCTTTCACTCTGCAGGAGAAGATTTATTTTCACCATCCATTATTCAAACCTTTATATTAAAGTCAAACTGAAACTGCAATTCATTCCAACTTAGAAATTTATGACTGAAGGAGGGGAAATGCTGATTGGGACAAGTCTTTGCATCAACAAAACCCAACGCTCTGTATTCACACATTTCTAAAGGGGATATTTTTGCATTTAGGAGATATAAAGGTTATTGTCATATTTCAATAATCCCTGGCTCATATTTTTCACTAAATCAGCCCCAGGCGTTTTATTTGTAAAGATCTGGACTGTCATTTTTAAAGCACAGATGTTGCACTGACTCACACCTTGCATGCACCTTTTTCCTTTGCTTTCCTGTCTTCCTCCATGATTGAACCCTCCAATAACTTTATTTAACTATTTAATTGAGGATCAAGCAAAAAATGCATGAGGTAAAAGTGGAAAAATATATCTATGGTAGAAGTGAGGTGGAAGGTTTTCCTTTAGAGGTAGCAGTTTAAAAAAGAGAGCACACTGGCCTCGATTGAAGCCGTCCCAGCACAGTCTGAGTACCGATGCTTCATGCAGCATCTCTGAAGAGGGAAAACTCCACAGACTGCTGAGACTCAGTGCTCATCTTAAAAAATAAAGACACAAAACAAACTGAAACATCTTTGCAGGTTTCCACACCACCTGAGATTTAACACCCTTGGTAGAGGCACAAACATCTAAACACAGGCAAAGCCAAGCAAGTCCAGCCTTCTCCATCTCCTGCAGAGGGAACATTAGCTCTGTGTGTTTACTATGATCTGATAGTACTTTAGGAGTTTGTACTCACACGGCCAGGTGTGGTTCTGGAACTACCCCCTGTCCTGTGGAGCAGTCCGGTGGTAATGCTCCATACTGGGCACTGAGAAAGGAGTCGGCCCGTCCCCATGGAAGTCCCAGAACACTGGCGATGACTGCAGAAGTCTGGATCAAGTCAAATCAAGCTGTGTGATGCTGTCACGTACACGTCAGCTCGTCAGGTCGCACACAGCTGTTTACAGGATGCTGCAGGCAGATAAATATGAGAAAGAGGAAAATGAAACTAGAAAGGTTTTTAAAGCTAGTATGGTTAGATAAAGTCATGCTGTGATGCTGGGAATGATTACATCCATCTGTTTAAAGATCTACCACAGAGAGTCCAGCCTGTAAACATTCCTGTCTCCTCTCTCAGCTGCACATCAGGCTTAAACACAGAGACGATGGGGGAGACAGGAGAGTTCATGTGTAAAACCTGAAGAAAGGGCAGATGGAATCATTTACAAGAGGCAGATAAATGTGAAAAAGGGAGGAACATCATTTTGAAAAGGCTTTTGTTTTTCCAGCTGTGCTTGTTGCTTTACCAGGTTAATCCATAAAAACATTCCTTCTGGTAGATCCAGGTCCTGGTTGAAACCAGACTGAAAAAAACAAGAGGAACTCTGGTTATTCTGTTTATCCGTTCTTGACTGAAAACGAAAAAGAGGAATAACAAGCTGTTTTTCAGAAAGATTAATAACAATATTTTTAAAAATGGTGTCCAGTTTTTGTTTTTTTGAATTCCATTGTTTGTTTTCTTCATTTAATGGAATTCTTGAGGAAAAGGAAGTCATGTGACCATTGGGAAAGGTGAGCATTTCAAAGTAAAAGCCTCCATGTCAAAACAAGAGCCATCCACTGTGTTTAACAGTATTATAATGGGTCAAACAATCTTTATACAATGTATGAGAAATTATTTAAATTGTAAACGAAATTGAAAACAATTCCAAATTTAACAGTACCAGCAATTTCATGAATTGTAATTTAATTACCTTTCCTTATCTTTTATTCTTAATTCAGGTCCATACATAGCAGGCCTTTAACAGCATGCATTTACAGCATATACAGTGGAAACCAGAAGTTTACATACACTATATAAAAAGGCACATAAACTTTTTTTCTCATCGTCTGACATTAAATCAGATTAAACTTTTCCTGTTTTTGGTCCATTAGGATTACCAAAATTATTTCTATTTGCTAAATGCCAGAATAATGAGAAAAGGATTTTTTTAGACAATTGTTATGACTTTCTTCAAAGTCAGAAGTTTACATACACTACGATTACTATGCCTTTAAACAATTTGGGAAAGCCCAGATGATGATGTCATTTCTTTGGAAGCCTCTGATAGGTTTATTGACAACATTTGAGTTAATTAGAGGCACACCTGTGGATGTATTTTAAGGCACACCTGAAACACACTGCTTCTTTGTGTAGCATCATGGGAAAATCAAAAGAAATCAGCCAAGATATCAGGAAGAGAATTGTGGACTGGTTCATCCTTGGGTGCAATTTCCAGATGCCTGAAGGTGCCACGTTCATCTGTTAAAACAATTATACGCAAGTATAAAGACCATGGGAATGTCCAGCCATCATACCGCTCAGGAAGGAGACGGGTTCTGTGTCCCAGAGATGAACGTGCTTTGGTCCGAAAAGTGCATCTCAACCCAAGAACAAAAGCAAAAGACCTTGTGAAGATGCTGGCTGAAGCTGGTGAGAGTGTGTCATTATCAACAGTCAAACAAGTCCTGTACCGACATGGGCTGAAAGGCCACTCTCCCAGGAAGAAGCCATTACTCCAAAAGAAACAGAAAAAAGCCAGATTACAGTTTGCAAATGCACACAGGGACAAAGACCTTAATTTTTGGAGACATGTTCTGTGGTCTGACCAAACTAAAATTGAACTTTTTGGCCATAATGACCATCGTTACATTTGGAGAAAAAAGGGGGAAGCTTGCAAGCCTGAGAACACCATCCCAACTGTGAAACATGGGGGTGGCAGCATCATGTTGTGGGGTTGTTTTGCTGCAGGAGGGACTGGTGCACTTCACAAAATAGATGGCATCATGAGGAAAGAACATTATGTGGAAATACTGAAGCAACATCTCAAGACATCAGCCAGGAAGTTAAAGCTTGGGCGCAAATGGGTTTTCCAAATGGACAATGACCCTAAGCATACTGCCAAACTGGTTACAAAGTGGCTTAAGGATAACAAAGTCAATGTTTTGGAGTGGCCATCACAAAACCCTGATCTCAATCCCATTGAAAATTTATGGGCAGAGCTGAAAAAGCATGTGCAAGCAAGGCGGCCTACAAACTTGGCTCAGTTACACCAGTTCTGCCAGGAGGAATGGGCCAAAATTCCTGCAAACTATTGTGAGAAGCTTGTGGAAGCATATCCAAAATATTTGACCCAAGTCATACAGTTTAAAGGCAATGCTACCAAATACTAATGAAATGTATGGAAACTTCTGACTCTCAAGAAAATAATAAAAAAAATGTCTAAAAAATTATCTCTCTCATTATTCTGGCATTTAGCAAATAGAAATAATTTTGGTAATCCTAATTGACCAAAAACAGGAAAAGTTTAATCTGATTTAATGTTAGACGGTGAGAAAAAAAGTTTATGTGCCTTTTTATATAGTGTATGTAAACTTCTGGTTTCAACTGTATATAGATTGGGGGTGTAACAGTATTTGCATTCGTACTGTACCAGTACGGCCGTCACGGTTCGGTGCACACAGTCATACGACGAATACGTCTAAGTGAGTATTAAAAAAATGTCAAGTGCTCACCTCAATCCAGGTGGCAGTAATGAGCCTAAAAGCTGCCAGCAACCGTCACAGAAGAAGAAGCAGTTACCAAAACAAACCAAGAAGAGTGATGGAGCGTGTGGAGTTAAAAGAGCTGCCGGCTTCAGTTAAATCCCCTGTATGGGAACATTTTGACTTTCCGGTGCAATATAACGGCAACGGGGAGAGAGTGGTGGACCGGACAAGGACTGTCTGCCGGCAATCTTTCGCGGAGATGGGGTATGTCGCTGCAAACACACCAAACATGCTAACGCACATTAGACGGCATCACCCCGACATGTCCATTATTGGTACAAGGAAAAAAGGTGTGTGCAACAACTTATCCCTGCTGCTTTTAAACAGCCTCTGGACAATAACTCAAAAATATTACCAAAGCGACTGGCATATACATATCCACATCTATGCACCCATATGCCATGGTAGAAGAACCCGGCTTCAAGTATTCATTGAAAGTGCTGGAGCCATGCAACAGTGTCCCATCCCGCGCGCACATCAGCCAGTCTGTGGCCCCCGCCATTTACAAGCGGGGTGATGGGTGGACCTCCCGTTCCACTGAAAGTTACCTCACTGTTACTGCCCACTTCATCACCTCTGAGTGGGAAATTAAAAATCCAATGTTAATAACACGCCCAGTGTATGAACAGCACACCAGCACTCACCTAGCTGAGAAGCTCCAAGAGGCAGTAACAGAGTGGAAACCTAAAAAGCCCAGAACCATTGCAGTAACCACAGACAATGCAAGAAACATTGTCAGTGCAGTTAATGAAGCAGGGCTAGGTCCAGATTGCATGCTTTGCCCACACTTTAAGCTTGGCATCCCAGAACGCTATGGCAGTCCACCTGGTATCACCACTCCTGGGAAAATACGAAGAGCTGTTTCTTTTTTCCATCGGAGCACCGTGGCAGAAATCCCTTAACTAGAACCTGATCAGAAATCCCTTAACTGGAACCTGATCAGAAATCCCTTAACTGGAACCTGATCAGAAATCCCTTAACTAGAACCTGATAAGAACCTTAATTAGAACCTGATCAGAACCCCTTAACTGGAACCTGATCAGAAAACCCTTAACTGGAACCTGATCAGAAAACCCTTAACTAGAACCTGATCAGAAATCCCTTAACTGGAACCTGATCAGAAATCCCTTAACTGGAACCTGATCAGAAATCCCTTAACTAGAACCTGATAAGAACCTTAATTAGAACCTGATCAGAACCCCTTAACTGGAACCTGATCAGAAATCCCTTAACTGGAACCTGATCAGAAACCCCTTAACTAGAACCTGATCAGAAACCCCTTAACTACAATCTGATCAGAAACCCCTTAACTAGAACCTGATCAGAAACCCCTTAACTAGAACCTGATCAGAAACTCCTTAACTAGAACCTGATCAGAACCCCTTAACTGGAACCTGATCAGAAACCCCTTAACTAGAACCTGATCAGAAATCCCTTAACTAGAACCTGATCAGAAACCCCTTAACTAGAACCTGATCAGAAATCCCTTAACTAGAACCTGATCAGAAATCCCTTAACAAGAACCTGATAAGAACCTTAACTGGAACCTGATCAGAAACCCCTTAACTAGAACCTGATCAGAAACCCCTTAACTACAACCTGATCAGAAATCCCTTAACTAGAACCTGATAAGAACCTTAACTGGAACCTGATCAGAAACCCCTTAACTAGAACCTGATCAGAAACCCCTTAACTACAATCTGATCAGAAACCCCTTAACTAGAACCTGATCAGAAACCCCTTAACTAGAACCTGATCAGAAACTCCTTAACTAGAACCTGATCATAACCCCTTAACTAGAACCTGATAAGAACCTTAACTAGAACCTGATCAGAAATCCCTTAACTAGAACCTGACCAGAAATCCCTTAACTAGAACCTGATCAGAAACTCCTTAACTAGAACCTGATCATAACCCCTTAACTAGAACCTGATAAGAACCTTAACTAGAACATGATCAGAAATCCCTTAACTAGAACCTGATCAGAAACCCCTTAACTAGAACCTGATCAGAAACTCCTTAACTAGAACCTGATCATAACCCCTTAACTAGAACCTGATAAGAACCTTAACTAGAACCTGATCAGAAATCCCTTAACTACAACCTGACCAGAAATCCCTTAACAAGAACCTGATAAGAACCTTAATTAGAACCTGATCAGAACCCCTTAACTGGAACCTGATCAGAACCCCTTAACTGGAACCTGATCAGAAATCCCTTAACTAGAACCTGATCAGAAACCCCTTAACTGGAACCTGATCAGAAACCCCTTAACTAGAACCTGATCAGAAATCCCTTAACTAGAACCTGATCAGAAACCCCTTAACTGGAACCTGATCAGAAACCCCTTAACTAGAACCTGATCAGAAACCCCTTAACTAGAACCTGATAAGAACCTTAACTAGAACCTGATCAGAAATCCCTTAACTAGAACCTGACCAGAAATCCCTTAACAAGAACCTGTTAAGAACCTTAACTGGAACCTGATCAGAAACCCCTTAACAAGAACCTGATAAGAACCTTAACTAGAACCTGATCAGAAATCCCTTTACAAGAACCTGATAAGAACCTTAACTAGAACCTGATCAGAAATCCCTTAACAAGAACCTGATAAGAACCTTAACTGGAACCTGATCAGAAACCCCTTAACTAGAACCTGATCAGAAACCCCTTAACTACAACCTGATCAGAAATCCCTTAACTAGAACCTGATAAGAACCTTAACTGGAACCTGATCAGAAACCCCTTAACTACAACCTGATCAGAAATCCCTTAACTAGAACCTGATAAGAACCTTAACTAGAACCTGATCAGAAACCCCTTAACTACAATCTGATCAGAAACCCCTTAACTAGAACCTGATCAGAAACCCCTTAACTAGAACCTGATCATAACCCCTTAACTAGAACCTGATAAGAACCTTAACTAGAACCTGATCAGAAATCCCTTAACTAGAACCTGACCAGAAATCCCTTAACTAGAACCTGATCAGAAACTCCTTAACTAGAACCTGATCATAACCCCTTAACTAGAACCTGATAAGAACCTTAACTAGAACCTGATCAGAAATCCCTTAACTAGAACCTGACCAGAAATCCCTTAACTAGAACCTGATCAGAAACTCCTTAACTAGAACCTGATCATAACCCCTTAACTAGAACCTGATAAGAACCTTAACTAGAACCTGATCAGAAATCCCTTAACTAGAACCTGATCAGAAATCCCTTAACTAGAACCTGATCAGAAACCCCTTAACTAGAACCTGATCAGAAACTCCTTAACTAGAACCTGATCATAACCCCTTAACTAGAACCTGATATGAACCTTAACTAGAACCTGATCAGAAATCCCTTAACTACAACCTGACCAGAAATCCCTTAACAAGAACCTGATAAGAACCTTAATTAGAACCTGATCAGAACCCCTTAACTGGAACCTGATCAGAACCCCTTAACTGGAACCTGATCAGAAATCCCTTAACTAGAACCTGATCAGAAACCCCTTAACTGGAACCTGATCAGAAACCCCTTAACTAGAACCTGATCAGAAATCCCTTAACTAGAACCTGATCAGAAACCCCTTAACTGGAACCTGATCAGAAACCCCTTAACTAGAACCTGATCAGAAACCCCTTAACTAGAACCTGATAAGAACCTTAACTAGAACCTGATCAGAAATCCCTTAACTAGAACCTGATCAGAAATCCCTTAACTAGAACCTGATAAGAACCTTAACTAGAACCTGATCAGAAATCCCTTAACTAGAACATGATCAGAAATCCCTTAACTAGAACCTGATCAGAAATCCCTCAACTAGAACCTGCTTAGAAATCCCTCAACTAGAACTTGATCAGAAATCCCTTGACAAGAACATGATAAGAACCTTAACTAGAACCTGATCAGAAATCTCTTAACTAGAACCTTATCAGAACCCCTTAACTAGAACTTGATCAGAAATCCCTTAACTAGAACCTGATCAGAACCTTAACTAGAACCTGATAAGAACCTTAACTAGAACCTGACCAGAAATCCCTGAACAAGAACATGATAAGAACCTTAACTAGGACCTGATCAGAAATCCCTTAACTAGAACCTGATCAGAAATCCCTCAACTAGAACCTGATCAGAAATCCCTTAACTAGAACCTGACCAGAAATCCCTTAACTAGAACCTGACCAGAAATCCCTTAACTAGAACATGATAAGAACCTTAACTAGAACCTGATCAGAAATCCCTTAACTAGAACCTGATCAGAAATCCCTCAACTAGAACCTGATCAGAAATCCCTTAACTAGAACCTGACCAGAAATCCCTTAACAAGAACATGATAAGAACCTTAACTAGAACCTGATCAGAAATCTCTTAACTAGAACCTTATCAGAACCCCTTAACTAGAACTTGATCAGAAATCCCTTAACTAGAACCTGATCAGAACCTTAACTAGAACCTGATCAGAACCTTAACTAGAACCTGATAAGAACCTTAACTAGAACCTGATCAGAACCTTAACTAGAACCTGATCAGAAATCTCTTAACTAGAACCTTATCAGAACCCCTTAACTAGAACTTGATCAGAAATCCCTTAACTAGAACCTGATAAGAACCTTAACTAGAACCTGATCAGAACCTTAACTAGAACCTGATAAGAACCTTAACTAGAACCTGATCAGAACCTTAACTAGAACCTGATCAGAAATCCCTTAACTAGAACCTGATCAGAAATCCCTTTACTAGAACCTGACCAGAAATCCCTTAACAAGAACATGATAAGAACCTTAACTAGAACCTGATCAGAACCTTAACTAGAACCTGATAAGAATCTTAACTAGAACCTGATCAGAACCTTAACTAGAACCTGATAAGAACCTTAACTAGAACCTGATCAGAACCTTAACTAGAACCTGATAAGAACCTTAACTAGAACCTGATCAGAACCTTAACTAGAACCTGATAAGAACCTTAACTAGAACCTGATCAGAACCTTAACTAGAACCTGATAAGAACCTTAACTAGAACCTGATCAGAACCTTAACTAGAACCTGATAAGAACCTTAACTAGAACCTGATCAGAACCTTAACTAGAACCTGATAAGAACCTTAACTAGAACCTGATCAGAACCTTAACTAGAACCTGTCTGCCAAAGTGAAGCAGACTAAAGATCTCCAACACACCATGGAACCATCTAAAGAGACCAGATGAGGAACAACGTCACTGACATCTATCAGTCTGAAAGGGTTACAAAGACATTTCTGAGGCTTTAGACGGTGACAGCCATTATCCACAAATGGAGAAAACTGTGAACAGTGGTGAACCTTTCCAGGAGTGGCCGTCTACCAACATGACTCCAAGACCGCATGGACCACTCATCCAGGAGGTCCCAGAAGAACCCAGAACCACATCTAAAGACCTGCAGACCTCACTGACTCAGTTAAGGTCAGAGGTCATGATTCAACAATCAGAAAGAGACTGGGCAACAATGGCATCATGGGAGAGTTCAAGGCCAAAACCACTGCTGACCAAAAAGATCAACATGACTACAAACATCCTGATGATCCCTAAGACTTCTGGGAAAATATTCTGAGGGCTGACCAGACAGAAGTTTAGGAAGGTGTGTGTCCTGTTCCATCTGGAGTCAAACTAACCCAGCATTTCATCCGAAGAACGTCAGACCAGCAGTCAGACATGGTGGTGGTCGTGTGATGGTCTGGACCAGGACCTGGACCACTTGACCCATGAATTCTGCTCTCTAACAGGAAATCCTGAAGGAGAATGTCCGACCATCAGTTCATGACCTCAAGATCAAGACCAGGACAATGACCCCAAACACACCAGCAAGTCCACTTCTGACTGGACTAAAGACTAAATGAAGGTTCTGGAGTGGTCTAGTCAAAGTCTGGACTTAGATCTGACTGAGATGCTGTGGTATAACCTTAAACAGGCCGTTCATGCTGGAAAACCCTCCAATGTGACTGAATGAAAAGTATTCTGCAGAGGAGAATGGGACAACATTCCTCCACAGTGATGAGAAAGACTCACTGACAGTGATCACAGACGCTAAGGATGGACCAACCAGTCATTAGGGTGTTGACTGTTTCACAGAGGACCAGGAAGGTCTGGATGGATTTACCTTTAATAAATGAAATCACCGTTTAAACTCTGACTTTATTTACTCAGGTTTTCTGTGTCTAACATCAACACGAGTTTGATGATCTGTCTTCATGATAGCAGCTGCAGCTTTTAACACTCAAACACAGCATGGTTCAGTAAATACAGGTTCAAAATGTTTATTTACAGTCTTCTTTCCAGGTGTCATCTAGCCCCGCCCCTCTGCCTCCATCACCACCACATCAGGCGTGATGATGGTCAAGTCTGTCCGCCCAGTCACGGCATGAATCTCCACGGTGACCATCACAGCAGATGGAGTGCGGCGCCTGACCCCAGCATTAGTGGCACAGAGAGAGGATTTCTCTCACATTCTGTCTAAAAAGAAAGACACTTTCATCTCTGTTCTTCCTCTCTTATCGTCCTCTGTTTCCATATCGTTTATGAAGTTGCACGCCGCCGCCCTTACATTCGTCTCATCTGTCTTTTTGTTCTTTTGATTTCTCTCCATCTTTGCTCAGCCATCAGTCTTTATTCTGCTGACTGCCTGTTTCTTCTGTCTCTCTTTATATCTGTCTCTCCTCTCCGTTCTCATCCCGTCAGAAACAATCTACTCTCACTGATATTTTCTCTGCCTTCACTCGGACCGTTCATTCCCGGCGCTGCTGTCTTCAACACGGTGCCGTCACTGCCACTGTTGTCTGGGAAACTTCATCTGTCCCACGCTAACCCCTGAGTAAAATTCATTTTTATCTGTAGCTGTTAGATTCAGAAGAACAGGAGGAATTAGCCTTGACTGACTGTCTATGGAGGATAAAACCAATCAGTGCCACTCTGGGCTGATGTTTGAGGGTCCCCTTTACAAGGGTTCCCTTTAGCAGTCCTACACTGTGATGGTACTGGAGATCCTGTAATTTTCTCCACAGCAGGCTTGATTATTCTCATATTCATATGATTCTGGGGAAAAGAACAACATTACCCACAATCCTCAAGTGTCTGTCAGCTTTTTATGACAATCAAAACATTAAAAGACAGTAAAAATAAAGAGAGGGCCTAAGAGAGACACAACATTTCATCAAGCTGTTACCTGCAATAAATCAAGGGAACTGCAATGGATCATGGGATGTGTATTTCTTTAACTCCTAAAGAACAAAAACAGAACAGTTACTGCCTTTGCCTTCCAGTTACATTTTTGCACCAGTCAGAGAAGTGTTCAGTCCCCTTTCACTCTGTTCAGTTTCATGCTGCATCCTGATGCTGCAGTCATTTTAAATTCATCTACTCTCACTACCCATCATGGCCGAGGGAAAACTGGAATTTAGAAATTATTGCAAATGTATTAAAAATAAAAACATGAAATATCACATTGACATAAGCATTCAGACCCTTTACAACAACACTGGAGTCCACCTGTGCTAAATGAACTTGATTGGACATGATTCTAAAGCCCCGCCCCTCTCTATAGAAGGCCTCACAGCTGACAATGTTACCAGACCAGAAACCAAGGGTCAAAGGTCAAAGGAGCTGCAGAGACAGGATTGTTGACAGGTACAGATCTGGGGAAGGCTACAGAAACGTTTCTGCTGCTCTGAAGGTTCCCAAGAGAACAGTGGCCTCCAGAATTCTCACATGAAGACATTTGGACCAATCAGGACTCTCCAAAGAGCTGGTCAACATCGGGGGAGAAGGACCTTAGTGAGGACCTGATGGTCACTCTGACTGAGCTCCAGAGATCCTGAAGGAGATGGGACAAAGATCCAGAAGGACAACCATCACTGCAGCCCTCCACTGATCTGGGCTTTATGGAGGAGAGGAGAGATGAAGACTCTCCTCAGAGAGAAGCTCATGAAAGCCTGACTGGAGTTTACAAAAACACATGAAAACTGGGCTTATGCCAACGGTTATGAAGCAAAGTGATGAGATTTACAGTCAGGAGCCTGTGCAGCGTGTTGTATCTGTAATTTCTAAATGTTCTGTGGATAATCATTTCTGTTTGGGTCAGTCTGCTCACCGTGGGATATAGGGGGTTGAACAGAGTCCGTTCATATCTCCAGTGGAGAGTAGTGCTTCTGGTACCCAC
The DNA here is from genome assembly GCF_018320785.1 of Cheilinus undulatus. Lineage (NCBI taxonomy): Eukaryota > Metazoa > Chordata > Actinopteri > Labriformes > Labridae > Cheilinus > Cheilinus undulatus. Next base: position 749,990 of record NC_054884.1, on the reverse strand, counting down.
CAGAGATGGACTAGAGAGGGAGAAGTTTGCTCTTGAGTGTACTCTGCCTATGGACCTATGTGGGATCTGCAGAGCCAGCGCCACGTACTTCCTGCTGCACTCCTCTCTTGCTCATCCCTGACTGCACTGTATCCCCATGTGTGCACAGAGTGAACTGTCAGTGGTGCTTTTTAACATTTTTTCTGCCTTATTTTGTTAAATACACACAAAGGAAAGATGGTATGCTATGTAAACAAGCTGCACAGCAGAGTTGGGCGACACGTCTCTAGTTGTCATTTGTGCACTGGGTCTGAACCAGTGGAACTCTTTCAGAAGTTATACAGAAGTAACCCCCCCCAACCCCACCTCCAACTGGCTAACCAAGCAAAAAATGTTGCATCATTTTTTACAAATACATTTGCATTTTGATGTATTTTTGAAGCATAATTTCCCCATTTATGAGCAATATTTTTATTATGGTTAAACTGAGTTTACTTGCATTATTTCGCAGCGCTGGACTATACCATTTGGACATTTTTAAGGGAGGACCAGAGGCCCCCCAGTATTTATTTTATTCTATATGATACAAATTTCAGTCTGTTGACCTATTCATTTTGTTGCTTTTGATTCAACATTTTCTGTGTATAGATTTTACAGTTAGACGTCAGGGGGCTGCTCAGTGGCTCAGGGGTTAGCGCTGTTGCCTCACAGCAGAAGGTTCCTGGTTCTCTTCCCAGTCAGGGCCTTTCTGTGCAGAGTTTGCATGTCCTCCCCGTGCACACATGGGTTCTCTGCGGGTACTCCAGCTTCCTCCCACCGCTAAAAACATGCTTAATTGATCACTCTAAATTGCCTGTAGGTGTGAGTGTGAGCGTACCTGGTTGTCTGTCTCTGTGCCCTGTGATTGACTGGCAACCAGACCATGGTGAACCCTGCCTCTCACCCAATGACAGCTGGGATAGGCTCCAGCACCCCCCAATGGGATAGCCAGTATAGAAAATGGATGGATGGATGTCCTGTGCAGTTATAAGACTTTGAGCATTCAGGACCAGAGTCTGCAGGTTTGAGTTTCCTGCAGGTTGACTGAAGTTCATGTAAGCAAACGGTGGCAGATATAACAGCGTAAGCATCCTCCGCCCTGGTACGGCGTTAATGTTCTCCTCAGTATTCTGCAGCCGTGCTTCTGGCTTTAGAAAGGATTTGTTTCCGTCAACACTCAGAGCTCTCCAACACGAGCCTGAAAAAACACCGACACCATCAGAGCATGAAACAAAGAGCACACTTGTGAGGATATGTGACACAAAAACACTGCTCTACTTTTGAAAAAACAGAAAAAGCATGTTCTCAAAAGTGGAAGAATCATCAGTTACATAACGGCGTCTGCAAAGAAAACGCTGACACCAAAAAATCTTTATATAAGAGAGAAAAAGAAGCGCGGCCTTCTTTAACAAACAGCAGAGTTTACACAGGGCGAAGACATCCTTTCAGCTTTAGGATCATGTTTTACTGCTGCATGAATCTCAACCTCGACCTAATAATTCCCAACATCTCTGCTCCAGTTTGAGGCCATGAGGAGGACTTCCTGTTACACGACTCTAATGAGGCAGATGGTAACAGTCATAAACTTTAGAACAAATATCTTTATTTCTGACATTTTTTCACTGTTTATGTGCAAATTAAAGTCATCATCAGAATAATAATATAATGAAATAAATTCCTGAATGTTTGACCGTATTTCCAACAACAGTGATTTTTATCATTCTGATGACATCCTGCAAGGACAGCACAGACCAGCAGCTGAATAAAGTGTTATTTAAGACATGAGGGCCAACATTTAACGTTACAAGACCAGGAGAGCACCTCAGGCTCTCCACGCCTCTCCTTACATTTCAACTATTCTCCGGTACCATAATGAACACTAACTCCTGAGAATAAAGCCAACAATTCAACATCAAGTATGATTTCTGACCCAGGGCATTTCTCTTGAACACATAAATAAAGTTCATACAAATACAGAAAGACATCTCAGCTGCTCTCATTTCTCAGATAGACTAACTAACTCAACTAAAGATAAAGAGAGTCCCAGCAGCAACAACCACCCTGACAGCTTCATCATTAACAGGTAATGTTCTTACTTCTGCCTCAGTCATCCTCTATGACACACCAGCCTGCTCACACCCTCACAGTTGAACGCTGCCCTCTTCTGGTCAACCAAACCTGCGAGAGAAAAGAGGAACGCTGGTGGCAGGTGTGGCCAGATATTTGTGAGGTATGACAACTCTGGATGGACCCCTGCATAAGCTGACCACCGCTGCAGTGGGCACTATGCTAATGCTAACGCTAATGCTAACCAGCAACTTCTACATAGGACGACAGCGCCATGCGCCAAAGCGCCGCTGGTTTGCTCCAACCTTAGGCGAGTGACCTCGCCCACAGGAAGCTGGAAGATGTCTAGAGTGCAGCCCTGATCAGCGTTCATGCAGGAATAGTATGTCATCAGCAGACTATTTTACCGTTTGGGGTTAATTTATCATCCTGTCTGGTTTAAGTCCGTGATATTATTGCTTCCTCCATTGGCTGAGAACATTAGGAAGTTAAAAGGTTCATGTTTGCTTAAAGGATCTGTGGTTTTATGTAACATTCTTAAATGTCTTCAAAAGTTGCATTTTCCTCGTCAATGGCACCGTTGTAGCTCTCTGACCTCTCAGTGACCCTTTGCTCTCGCTGCAGGATGAGATGTAATGTTGATGTGCTCCACAGTACAATGGCGGATGGCGGCGTGGTCGCTGTATGTGGTATGTATGTGTGCATGATGGTAGAAGTTCCTCAGTGCTGGGCCACACCTCCTCTCTTTGTCCTTTTGGAAGAAACTTCAAGTCTTTGAATCGTGGCTGAAGTGCAGAAGAAACCTTGAGCCCATCACAGCGGATGTTAGCTTGACGCTCTGATAGGTCCATCTTGAACAATGCCTTAAACCTCTCCACGTAGGCTGGGTCCTCCTCCGACACTTCCACGGTGTGGAAGAAGCAGAGAGCAGGCAACGCCACTGAGCATGAGAGCAAAGCCGCCACGCTCTGTGTTCTGCAGCTGGAAGCAAACATAGTCACCTGAGCAAAGACAAGACAATATTCACAAAGAAAGAGAACGTTTAGGGTGAAAACCACAGAGTTATAACCTTGCAAAGCAGAAGAATAAAATTCTGTGTTGTGTGAATCCGTTCTGCAAAGCTCCTGTCTGAACCGTTTGGGCCCAGATATAAAGGACCAATCAGCGTCGAGGGGCGATACTTTCAGGAGTCATGATGTAAGCAAGCAGCAACAAGAAGCTGGTGCAATTATGGCAGAAGACATTAGCATGGATGCTGCTAAAGCGCCAGTTTGATCAGAACTTAAAAGAAGAACAAAGAACAGCAGTGAGTTGTTTTCTTTTCAAAAACCACAAACGTTGTGTACTGACATGTCTGCAGTCGCCATGGTTACCGTTATGCAGCTCTCCATGGAGTTTACTCCTTGGTAGCGGCTACATCACGTGTTTTGTTGCTCTGATTGGTCCGTAAAGATGTGACAGACAGAACGTTCATCCAATCACCCTCCAAGTTTTTTTCGAAGGCTCTGCCCTTTCCCAAACACCGTCTATGAGAGGTTTACCAGATGGATGTGTGAAACACATCTATCTGGCTTGTCAGGTTAACATAATTCTATATTCCATGTGGAAAACAAACCTTTTATCTGTGAGCACCCACAGAAGAAGCAATAAATCATGGAAAAATGTTAAAATGAACCAGAAATCCTCCCCAGAGAGCAGAATCCTCTGTTTGGATTAGAGAGAACATGAGGAGTATCTGTATCTGTTACACAGAGCTTAAACGAGCCTGAAGACTTAACCCCCCTCAGCAAGGTCTTACGGAAAATCTCCCAGAATGCCTTTTGGTTCATAGGCAGAACCACATGTCAGTAGTTGGTCCCTTTGATTTCAAACATGCATTTATAAAAATCAAACATCAGCTGCTGCTGATGACGTAGCAGGAACTTCAAGGTCGTTTCTGCCGAGCGCTCCGGTTCAGAAAGGCACACGTGTTTTTGTGTTTCCATAGAACCAAAGTTGAAAAGGATCCCAAAGAAAAAGACCCGTACCGTCCCACTTTTCGGCACCCTTCTGTAGGGTTACCAATCTTACCTATCTGTACCTAAAAGGTGGAGCTACACCCAACAATAGGAGGTTGTTCTGACGCCACGTCAGTGTGACACAGCTGCTCACCTCTGGGCTGTAAAACACAGAAGTCTCTGTGAGGAGCGGCGAAGACAGGAGAAAAATGGACTAATGTCTGCTTAAATCAGGGATGTTTGGACTGGCCAGAGATCCACACTGTGGATATTGGTATCTGTCCACGTATCAGGTTTCCTGGCGTTTATCTGGACCTGATTTTAAGAACACAAAGCAGAGCCTGAAGGCTCACATCAGTCTGGTCTATCCACGATGGATGTGAAACTAAATTAATGCTGAAGTTTTGTGAATATGAAGCTTTAGATCAGCTGATTCTCTGTACTGTAGATAGTTATTCCTCTACTTACTTTAGGTAACCTGTGAAAACGTCGCTCTGTGGTTGGTGGGGATTCTCGTTAAACTTCAGGCTGCAGCCAATTTTAAAACGAGACAGTACACCCAGGACTTCTGACTTAGGGTGAATCCCATTTCTACTCCTTAGCCCTTATCTTAGCCCTACCCCTTGGTTTTGCGTGTCCACGTCAGGTGAAGTGGTGTCCCAATTCTATTTTGAATCAAGGGGTAGGGCTAAGGGCTACAAAGCCCTCGAAACAAAGATTTTTCAGGACCACACTTGAAACCAAGGGTATGATGAATTTCCCCTCCATGCACTGCGTTCAACTTCAAAATGGCACAATGGACTACGAAGAAGGCGCATAAATTAAAAAATATTTTCAGCATAATATTTATAGAAAACACCACAGTTGTATTTGCTCTAAATTCAATCTTTAGCCACTGAGGATTGAAGTTTATTGTATTTTTGGTGTCTACGTGTGTAAACGAGGGTTACTAATGGTATAAATAAGTGGAGAAGATCAACGCAGTATGAACGAGACGGTCAAAGCTTTATAGTCACCTCTGATGAAGCAGCTGTTTATCAGCAATGTGATGATGAACTGCAGTCAAGTGGCGTCTCATTTCTTAAGGGAGTGTTTTCTTCCTTCCCTTACCACTCTGTTTCAGGGGGAAGGGGAAGGGCTAAGGGGTAGAAATGGGATTGGCCCTTAATCTAGTTCGATTTTAACACCAGCTGAACTTTTACTTTATTTCTAATGTGGTGAATTCTCACAGGACAGCTCTGAACTTTTATATTATGTGGTATAAACTGTTCTAGACTAGATGTATTCTCATATTAACGTGCCGTTATGACGTTTCTGTATTCTGTGTTCAGCTGATGGTCTGGACTGACAGCAGTTAACATCATTAAGATGTAGTTATTATTTCAAAAAGCACTTTCAGCTGAAATAAAGCTTAGGAATGGGACTGAGCTAAAGAGCAGGTTTGTTGCAGACTTGACAGACTATCCCTAAAATACTGTCCTCATTAGGTATGAGGTCACAGTCACCTTCAGCCTGTACCTTTAAAATCAGATCAGTTCATGCTAAAGCTAGAAGACTGCAAAGCTTAAGGAAGAATACGTCACAAATATATTGGATAGCCCAGACACAGAGGCGGCTCTGAGCATCATAAAAACAGTGTGTGCATTAACAAACTAAAAGGATCCTCTTCCTCACAGCACATTTCTCTGCATTAGAAAAGGGATTACTAGTGTTGCCAGGAGGAAGCTCCTGGGGGAATCAGCAGTCTCATCTCGTAGCAGTGTTCCTGAACAACTGAGAGAAAAACAGTCTTTCTGGTCAAGATCACAGAGGTCAGAGAAACCAGATCTTCCTGTCTGACTGTGGGTGCTGTGATGAAGAAGAGCATTCACTCCTCCATGTTATAAACTCTTCTACCACTGAAGTCAGTGCATCTGAATTCATGTCTTGATTTCATTGAGCTGTTTGTGTTTACAGCTGAGGAGTCTATCGTCTGGTCTACGGTCTTTAAACCCATGGCTGTTCTCTGCTTCTGCTGCTCCATGTTAATGTTGAGATATCACTGAGCCTCAGCCACAAACAGACTCCTGACATTTGTCCTCAAAAACTCAGAGCTGATGTTGAAGTGTAGAAACCTTTGTTCTCAAACAGATGAATGTCCTCTGAAGTTTGATGCTCATCACGTCTCTGCAGCGCCAGTCCATCAGACCAGAGTCCCGGCGTTCTCAGGTTGGCCCTACAGGCATCATTCAGGCAGGGGCGGGTCTACCACCCCATGCCACCCTGGTAGACCCTTCTTGTCAACAAGATACCTCAAGAATGCCTTGCTGGAATATCTCCTAATCATGCACAATGTTCACCCAAACCCACAGTTTACACATATTAACACACTTTTCCCATGTTGCACTCTGCTCCAGCCAAGTCCATGATATTATTGCTTCCTCCACTGGGTGAGGACATTAGGAAGTTAAAAGGTTAATGTCTGCTAAAGGATCTGTGGTTTTATGTCAAATTCTTCAGCTAAATATCTCAAAAGTGAACTTTTCCTCATCGATGGCGCCGTTGTAGCTCTGTGACCCACTGACCTCTCGGTGACCCTTTGCTCTCGCTACAGGATGAGAAGTAATGTTGATACAGAGATGATTTATGATCAGGAGTCTGTGCATTGTGTTTTATTTTGAAAGAACCGGATATTCTACGCTTGTGACTTCCTGTCTGGAGCTTTCTGATCGACGAGTATTGACGTGGTTTGGCATCGGCCGGCGATGTAAATAGACCTGCAGCGTATCCCAGCGATGTGCTCCACAGTGTGATCACAGCATTTTACTGACAGTCAGCTGATCAGTGTGAACACTGATGTAAAAATTACATTGAAGTAAACTACAGGCTTGAGGGGACAAATACGTAAAAAATAAAGCTCCCTTAGTAAAATAAGACCAATAAAATGTTAAATCTCCACTGGGCTTAACATTTAAATAAAGAGATCTTGAGGTCAATGAGCTTTTTACTGTAACCGCCAATTTCCACATACAGTGACCACGCCATGATCCACCGGCGAATCGTACTGCAGAGCAAACCACTCCCTCTCTCGTCCATCAGAGCATCTCCACAGCCGGCGCTCAAGACCGGCAGCGGCGTGTGCCTGGACCGACACAGCGCTCCGCTTCATTCGAGATACGGGTCTATTTTCAGCGCCGGCCACTGCCAAACCACGTTAATACCCGTCGATCAGAAAGCTCCAGAAAGGAAGTCACAAGCGTAGAATATCCGGTTCTTTCAAAATAAAACACAATGCACAGACTCCTGATCATAAATCATCACTATATCAACATTATGTCTCATCCTGCAGCGAGAGGAAAGGGTCACCAAGAGGTCAGTGGGTCACAGAGCTACAACGGCGCCATTGATGAGGAAAAGTTATCTTCTGGGAACATTTAGCCAAAGAATGTTACATAAAACCACAGATCCTTTAGCAAACACTAAAGAGGTAATGAACTCTTTAACTGTACACTGAGGTATCTGACTGAACTATGATAAAACACATCAGTGTTGGTGTTATAGCTGAAATTTGAACCAAACTGATCAAAATCTGGATTTTACGGCCTTTAATTCGCTCAAACAGACATCTGCCTTGAAAAATCTTTCCTGAAAAGGTGGGGCTTACGTGACGTAAAGACCGACCATCAGTAGGTTACCGCCTCTAACTGACTTTACCATTCAGAGACCACTCCCATTCATTCAGAGACCACTCCCATCCATTCAGAGACCACTCCCATTCATTCAGAGACCACTCCCACTCATTCAGAGACCACTCCCATCCATTCAGAGACCACTCCCATCCATTCAGAGACCACTCCCACTCATTCAGAGATCACTCCTATCCATTCAGAGACCACTCCCATCCATTCAGAGACCACTCCCACCCATTCAGAGACCACTCCCACCCATTCAGAGACCACTCCCATCCATGCAGAGACCACTCCCACCCATTCAGAGACCACTCCCATCCATGCAGAGACCACTCCCACCCATTCAGAGACCACTCCCATCCATTCAGAGACCACTCCCACTCATTCAGAGACCACTCCCATCCATTCAGAGACCACTCCCACTCATTCAGAGACCACTCCCATCCTCTCCTTCCTGCACCTGCACTGTCTCAGCTCTAAGAGCTCTGGCTATAGTAACACCGCTGCTGGAGCCAAACAGGTAGTGCTCAGAACCACCACGGTCCATCACGCACTATAGCCTGTGTCAGTGGGACTCTGGAGGGGAAACTCCTCCACTTTAAAAGATCACTATGAGGCAGCAGTGCTGTGGGACTCTGTGTCTCTCTCTGACAAGGAGACATCACTGTCACTCCTGCCTCATCTGGAAAGCCCAGTTCCTTTCCCCTCCCTCCTCTCAGAACCAAACTGCCCACTTTCTCTGCATTTCTTGAATTACGGAGGTGGGCGGAGTTAGCTCTGAGCCAGGGGTTCACTTACACTTGAACCATTTACCTTCCTGATGTCCTCACCCAATGGAGGAAGCAATAATATCATGGACTTATACCAGAAATGATGATAAATTAACCACAAGGTAAAATAGTCCATTGTGTCATTCTATTGATGCGTGAACTCGCAGTTCTCCCGTGGTCTCTGCCCGCTGAACAGGGCTGCACGCCGCAGTGCTCTAGACACACTTCCTGTGGGTGAGGTTGCTCACCTTCGGTCAGAGTAAATGTGGAAATTGTGGGTTAATGATTTCTACACTTTCAGATTATTAGGATTATTCCTGACAGCTGTTATTTTATCCTCAAAAACCTTTTTCAGAGTTCCTGTCTTCCTCTTTCTGCTTCTTACACCACCCACATCCCTGTCCTCTACAAATAAAGGCACCAGCGTGTAAAAATCTAAGAAAATAAACCATCAGCACCAGTTTGATCAGAGTACTGCCCTTGATCCTTGGACCATCATTCTGGCCGTTAGCTTTGAATAACATCATTGCTCCTGTCCACTGTTCTTGTTGAAGCCTCATGCAGCAGCAGGATCAGCGGTCCATCAGGGTCCTCAGCAGATCCACCACTAACATGCTGGTCTGTACTGGTTCTGGACGGCCCAGGAGAGGTGAACGGTTTTCACTCGGGTTTTCACCAACACAGTGACAGGTGACAGCTCAGCTCACACCATGGAAAAGCTTTTACAGCCATTATCAGTGATGTGTCTCCAAAAACAGTAATCCTTTACAGATTATTAGTTTCTACAAGAGAGTGACGGGTTACAGCTCTCAGTTACTCACAGAAAAAAGTAACTAGTTACTCTACTAGTTACATTATTCCCTGTCAGCTGAGATCGTCTGGACCTTAACTGCCTGTAAAAATACAGAGCTGAACCTTACATGTTTCTACATTAGTCTACAGCGTTACGCAACCCCACTCAACCAAAGAGCCTTCACAAGAGCCACAATCTAGGAGGTGAAGCCAAAACAGCCTGAAGTCACAATAACAATAGGTTAAAGGTGGCAAGAATGGTCCAAAAGTGGCAAAAAGTGGCATAAAAATGACAGAAATGTGACTAAAATAGGCTAAAGGCAGTCTAGAGAGGCAAAATATGGCAAAAAAATGGAAAATGTGTGGTATTTAATGGCAAAAGGTAGCTTAAATGGGTGAAAACAGCATAAAAAGTAGCTAAAAGAAGTGGCAAAAATGGGCAATAAAAGAGGAAACAAGTGTAAGTTAATGGCAAAAAGGTAGCTTAAATGGGTGGAAAGTGGTGAAAAAATGGAGAAAAGTAGCAAAAATGGTCCAAAAGTGGCAAAAAAAAATGAAAAAAGGGGTATGTAATGGCAAAACGCAGATTAAATGGGCCAAAAACTAGCATAAAAATGGTGAAAGTGGCAAAAATGGGGAAAAGTGGTCAAAAGAAGTGGTGAAAAATGAGGGAAAAAGTGGTATTCAATGACAAAAGGTAGCTGAAATGGAGGAAAAGTGGCCAAAAATGGTGAAAAAGGGCAAAAATGTGATAAATGGGATGATTATGTTTGACAATGAAAGCCTTCTGTTTAAGTCTGGGAAAGAAACAGATTCATTTCTGAGGTCAAAGGTTCCCTTTTCTGAGGTTTTCTGGGGGAATGAAGACATAAAAGAGCCACACACTGAGTATCACTGCTCTAATATAATGGCACTATTTAATGCAGTAAAAGGCGTAAGGATATGTGAGTGATGTCAACATAAGAAGTGATGCTACAAGACAGAATAAGACAGTCCCTTCCTCCTGATAATTCTGTAACAAACACACACATTTTTAAAGATCAGATTAAAGACTTTTAAGACCTAAAGTGAGAAAAATAACACCACTGTTACACCACAGACTGTCAAAAATGAGAGGCAGGAGATTTCTCTGTGAATTATGATTGAATGAACTAAAAAAAACCTGATTAAAATAAGTGAGAGAACCTTCTAGGTGGCTAAGATGTTAGAGAACTGGACTAGTGGTTCAGAGAGTGTATTTATTCACAGAGAGCCAGACTAAATCAGAGAGGGGTCTGGGGTCCTACTCCAGGAAATTCAGAACATCCAACACTAAATTCCCTGATTTTATTTATGGGACCATTTGTGGGGGGGTGATTAAAGTCATAGAAGGTTAGCTGGAAAGGGCCTGATAAATTCAAGCCCTCTCACTGGTAAAAACCTGACTTTTAGGTTAAATTTAATACCAGACTCTTTAACCCTTTCCGAGGATCTGCAGGAGCCCTGAGGTGTGCTACAAGCCTCTGTCCCAGCTTTTGTGGTTACCTGTGGCTGTTGTTGAGCCTCGGTTGCTTGGTAGATGTGGGCATCATGCAGTCATCCTGAGCTTCACTGGGCTCTGGAGGTCTTTAGACTGGACTAGCTTTGTGTTAGCGCTGCCTTTGCAGAGATCATCACTGAGGGATCCGTTTACCTGAACATGCTCAGGGTTGGCTGGATTGACTTTCTCCGCCTCCTGGTGATGACGGTGAACGTCTCAGTCCTCTCTGCTCTCTGATGACTCTGTGAAGCTCACCCTCCTCCCCCCTTCTTCTTCCTCCCCCCTGGACCACAAGTTTGATTTCTGTGAGAGCGGGGAGGGGGTGAGGCCGAGCATGAAGGCAATGCATCAAAACGCCTTTGCAGAGTTGCTGATAACACGGCGCTGCCTCGGGAATATAGACTTGATTGAATTAGCCATCCATTTTTCTCCATGCTCCTACATCTCAGAGAAGGAGGGGCTGGAAAGAGAAAGAGAGGAAGTCAAGGGGTTAGAGCACGAGTCTGTGAGACGACGGCAGGATGTGAAGGAGTGGATGTTTGGCTTTATGTGGAGGGGGTCACGGCGGAGCCTCTCTTTGTCTCTTGTCCTTCAGACGTCGACCTTCAGCCACAGAAACTGAAGAACGCTCTAATTCAAGCAGGACCGCTCAACCATCAAACGCTGCAGAGCTCCTCTGTGTCCTAACAATTAGAGACGCCCAACCAGAGAACGCCTCCACATGAGTGATTACAGCGTGCACATGAATCAATCGAGTATTGAATGACGGCGCTCTGTGGCGTGTTTGAAAGCATTTCAACCAGAAACATCTGAGACCTGCAGCATGAAAGGAGCACGCTACCAGCTCTCTGTAACACCAGGAGAATATAAAACTGAGGCCTGATGAGGTGTCATCGTGGATCATGTATGACCCTCCAGGCCCAGACTGTGAACGCCACAGCGCCTTATTAATATTCCTGTCTCAGCACATGCTTTCATGGAGGCTGAGATGGGATTGCAGTGATAACTGAAGTACATGGCGATGGATGCAATCCCCTGATTTACCTGGAACCTGACCGGCAAGCTAAACCGTCCATAAGGCAGCCGGAAAGTAAATCAATGCTTGTAATTGGTTTGTTCCCCCTCCCCCCGCCTGCACGCTCACACTCCTGACATAGCTCACTCCACATGAGCATCAGCCACACCGTCCCAATCTGCCGTCCTTATGAGGTTTAAGAGAGGATGGAAACGACTCAGAGTGTGGAGGCAGAGGGATTTAGGAGAACTTCAGTGGAAATGTCCGTGTTGTTTCAAACTGCACATGCATTTTGTCCTCCACGCTGAAATGTCATATTAGGAAAAGTCATAGCTCCAGTCTTTATCAGAATCCTTACATCCACACTTCTAAAGCAGGCTAACCAGCCGCTAACACACTCATGACTACAAAACATTTGATTTGGTGCAAAAAAGGTGTTCGAAAATAGAGAATAGGACAAAGGTAGAAGACTGAAAACACACTCAGGTACTTGAACTCCTTCACTTGTGTTAAAGACACCCTCCCCACCCAGAGGGAGCAATCCATGGTTTTCCAGCAGAGAACCATGGCCTCAGGCTTGGAGGTGCTGACCCTCATCGTCTGCTTTCACTCAGCCACAAACTGTCCCAGTGCCTGCTGGAGGCTGAAGAGACCAACAGAACTACATCATCTCCAAAAATCAGAGATGGGATTCTGAGGTCACCAACAGAAAAGCCTCCTGTCCCTGGCTGCGCCTTTGGATCCTGTCCATGAAAACCACGAACAAAAGGAAGCCCTCAACACGCAGCGGGAACGTATCCGACTTTGTGCCTAGGATGTGAACACAGCTCTGACTTTGGTTATACCATCTGATGGTTCGCCACAGCGGCCCTGGGACTCCATATTCCCTCAGTACCCCCCACATTACCCCTCCCCCAGGATATGGTCGTAAGCCTTCTTCAAATCCACAAAACACATGTAGACTGGATGTGCAAACTCCCATGCTCCCTTACCCCAAATTTCCATATACAGCGTGCACGCTGCACATCGAAGCGCTGCAGGTTCGCTCCAACAGAAAGGTGAGCGACCTCGCCCACTGGAAGCGAGGATCATCAGACTCTGCCTCCTGGGAGGAGGACGTGATAGACGCGTTGAGGGGTTCCTCATTCTTTCCACCCCCCAACAGCATCCCCAGTCCAGGCCAGCGGTTCTCCTGCTGATCACAGCCTGAGCCAAACCCTCATTTCCCCTCCTGAAGCGTCGCACAGTTTGCCAGAACCAGGGCCAACCATCACTTTATCTTTTTGATAAATCAGTGCAATTGGTCTCTTCTGACATCTGTCAGTGGGTTTAAACACATTATGAAGCAATAAAAAGTGTTGGAAAGAAGCTGACCAAAATGATAATGGTGTAACACATCCTCGTGTGCATAGATATTACTTGGTTCTATGGCATCATGTATACTCGGCATTAACAGCCGCCAGTCGCCATGGGCGTGGTAGACCAACCAGAGACTCCACCCAGCCAACAGTTGTATGTAGAGCCCATGTGGGTCCAAAGAGGGCTAAAGTGGGTTCCATATGGGAATGTTAACATGATTCTGTATGGGATTGTCTGTGGCCCCATGCCAGCTACACATATGGGTGTCCCACAGGTCACAGGTTCGCCCCATTATATCAAAAGACCAACCTCGGTCACAGCTGGAAGTTCTACGTGCACTAAACCATCACAAAACAGGACCAAGACCAGACCACTGTGGAAATGGACCCTACGTGGGTGTGTGACACCGCCTGTCCAGACTTTATAGAGACTTTTGTAATTCCTGCATGCTGCCTTGTCTCTGAGTTATTTATTTATTTATCCTGAATATTTCACAGCTTTTGGGACAAAAGGAGGGTTAATAATTGAGAATGCTTTTATTTTCACACTGCTTGGCTGTGAGCAGCTCAGACTTTTTGGTCTATACAGAAATCCCTCCTTGCCCTCCAACAGGAGTTCTCCACTGTAGCGGGACGTCATCTGTAAAGAAACCATTGAAGTAACTGGATGTAGCTCAGGCTCTGCAGAGTCCACTATCAGATTTTACATAGTTCACCCTAGCAGCCTCTCCTCATCTACCCACTGGCCACGGTTACATGATGTTTTTTAATTCGGAATTAATTATTCACAATTAATAATTCGGAGTTAAAGTATTCTCCTTCGCATTTACATGGAAATAGTCATTCCAAATTGAGGTTTCAGGGAAAACACGTTTAATCGCCTTTATTCAATTCCGCTTAAGGTCTGGGGGTTGGGAAGGGTTCTGATTGGACAGGGGGCAGACGTGACGTATTTACGTCTACTGGAAGAAAACAAACTCGGTCTGCTTCCGTCCATCCACTCTTTTCATTATATCCATATCTTCTAAGGCTCTTATTAAAGAAATGTCCCGGCTCAAGTCCAGCGCTCGCTTCAGGCAGCCATCCTGGAATATGTGCCCGCCAGCGCAGAATACGTGCGTCATCATGACAGGACAAGGGAACGAGCGTGCGCAGAATGACCGGAATTAAATTAAAGCAGAATGAACGTTTACATGATGGAGGGATTATTCAGTTCAGATTTAAAATCAGAATACACCAGCCACTTACTTCAGATTTCAGTTTATTTCGGAATGGTTATTTTCATTTGGAATTAGGCGTTTACAAGGTCATGTTTAATCTTTTTAAAGAGAATTTAATTTTTACTCTGAACTAAAGGGGAATTAAAATGTAAATGTAGCCACTGTGGCCTAAATATTCACCAGGAAACCAGTGTTTGGCTCTTCATGTGTCTCAGGGGATGCCCAGACCCTAGGATGTGAGAATGTGAAGTTTAGTTGTCATTCTCCTGGGATTGGGCTGGGACAGGGTTATTTTTGTGGGAGTGGGGTGCAGAACAGCAGCCCACCTGTCGTGCTTGTCTCTGCCTTGGGTGCGTTGTCCATCGGCGTGTTTCTTACAGCCTGGCTGGGTCCAGACATCGGAGGAAATCTCAGTCCAGCAGGCTCATGTTAAACTTTACAGGAGATCCTCTTATTGACTTTAACATATGCCCGTTTATCATGCACTAGGAAACTCATGGCTCTAGTCCTAATCTAAGCTGAAACATTATTTAGTAACTTGAATAAAATGTAAATACAGTGAGACGCTTATATCCAAACCCTGCAGGAGGAGTCAGACTAAAATCACTGTTGTTTCTATGAGGCGGTTTATTCACTTTTACTCTCAGTCGCAGGTTAAATCTTTAAATTCATGGAGCTTAATGGTCTGTCAGTCTGTGCAGAGTCTGTGTCTGCTGAAGGCTTTCTTCATTCATCCTCTCACGTAAACCAGAGTCACTTAAGCACAAACTGTCCCCATGAACAAATGAAGCTAACCCTCAGAGGGTGTTGGGTCATGTTTTGTTCTCTTTGGGCTCTAATTTCGTGGCGCAGCACAGGGTGGCAATTTGGCAATTTGGTAGACCGGGCTGCGCCGAGATGGGTGTGGCGGCGCACCAGGGGGAGGTGTCGACAGATTCAGCTTGGCGCAGTGACAATTTTGTGCCAAAACACTGCGCGGAAGGTGCGCTGAAAGCCCACCAGCTCCAACCTGGTCTATTCTCGGCGCAGGCGAAGCGCCCTGTAGTGGTAATTTGGCTGACAGGCGCGCAGTGCGCACACGTCACCAAAACCTCACAGGCAGGTTTCCAGAGTGTCAGGAACATTTCAATGCAATAAACAATCACAGCGACCACTATTTAATGGAACCGTCTGAACCAGCATATACATTTGTATCTATATAAACTGTCCCGTCACATCTGATGTCAGATCAAAGATGTTTGTCACGCGTAACTGAAACTCAACCTGATGGCAGAGTTCACATCTCTCAGCCAACCACAAACAGCCACGGCATCCGATACGGAGTATATATTCATCTCATGAAATTCAACAGAAAAGAAAAAAGAGATGCGCCTGGTCTACGAAAATAGAGCCAGATCCTGGATTCAGGTCTAACCTGAGGGCCTAACAGGGTCACCATTTAACCTGAAACTGTCAACCTCATTATCACCAGTAACAAAATATGAAAAAAAAAGAAACAGCACTGATGATAAACCATTTTGGAAATTCAAAGAAGTCAAAGTGAAAAGTTTAAAGGCTCAAATCTGAGACAAAAATCCAATTTATTAGTTCAAAAGATCAGAACAGGATATTAAAAATAGAAAAATAATGTTCTTAAAGAGCAAATATATACAGAGAAAGTTGAAGTCATACATTTGAAAGGTCAAAATATGAGATCACATTTGAAATTATGAGTTCAAAAGACAAAATATGACTTCAAATTTTTAAATTGTGAGTCTGATTGGTCCAAATATTGAATTAAAAAGCCAAAAATTAAGAGTTGAAAATGTCTAAATATGAGCTAGAATTCAAAATTAGGACTGAAAAAGTTAAAAATATGACTTAAATTCAAAATTGGGAGTGTAAAAGGTCAAAATATGAAAAAGTAAATGTAAAAATGAATAATTCAAAATGTCAAAATATGAGAAAAAATGAAATCATGTGTTTAAAAGTCAAAATATGGGATTAAAAAGCCAAAGTGAGGTGCTGAAACAGTCAAAATATGACTTAAAATTTAGAATTGGGAAGCTAAAAGATAAAAACGGGACATATAAAGTACAAATTCAGAGTTGAAAAGGTCAAAGTCATAAGTTTGAGTCTTAATCTTGACATGCAAAATTGAAAATATGAAATAAAAAAATTATTCAGATTTTTATGGCTTAACAAGAATATTTTAAATAAACAAGTTTAAATTATTAAACTGGAGGAAATCTGCAGACCTCATAGTGGTGGACCAGTTATAATACAAATATGATATGATCTTGCGGGCTGGATTTGGCCCCTGGGCCTTGAGTTTGACACCTGTGTGCTAACACCTTCAGGAGAGTAAGTCAATATCAGCACCTGGAACAGGTCATTTTGTATACACAGGGAGGTGGTGACCAAAAATGTTCCGCTGAAACACATCAACACCGCCATCTTTGATCCTCCAGCTATCACAGTGAAAAAAAACAAACTGGCATTTAATGATACTAGTAACGATGAGCTGACCAGGACCAGCAGAGCACAAGCCAAGCGAGTAGCTGAAAGGAACTGATTTAGGATGAGAGCAAAGGCGAGGAGGCTGCTGGCGGCAGGCAGACGCACTGGCGGGGTGTAGAAGGAAAAAGACAAAGAATTAGAAACTTCTAAAAAGAGATTAACAGTAAAAAAAAAAACATGCATGAAGTTTCTGTAGAGAGAGCCAGGTTACCACTCAGGAGGCTGGAGGAACACTCTGACGACCGAAGCCTCAACCCGAGGTGGTAGAGAGGAGATCCTGATTGGCCAAAGATCAGCCGAGACTCCCTGTGCTCCTGCACCGACCACACAGAGCCTCCTCTCCAACAATCTCTGCTCTACAGCCCAAAATCACAGCTTAACAGCCACAGTTTCATGTGGGAGTCCCTGCTTCATCATCCTCCTGCCCATCATCTCATGAGAGCATCTGCATGCTTTTCCTGGTTTTCTATAATCTTAGAATAAAGAAACATCAAATCAAAGCTGCTGCTCATAATCAACATCATCAAGGCTGTGATAATCCCCTCCATAATCGATATGTATCACCAGGTTTGAGCTTCATTAAAAAATGATGGGAAAAAATGTTTGAATGTTTTTTTGTGTTTGGTTATGTGTCCTTTTTGTTGCCATATTTTTGTTCAGAAACACCCTGAATGAGACATTTTATTAAAATCAGAAGAGACTTAAAACGAGTTTAACAATGAATTTGTGAAACGTCTTTGGCGTATGGACAGGATGTCTTCATGACCTTTAAGGGTCAGTGAGGCGGACAGCAGGATAGGATCCTCCCCTGTGGAGTCTAGACACTTGTTGAGATGGAAGGAGGATCAGATGAGTTACAGACTTCTGAAAACCAGATCCCCGAGGAGCTTCACACAGACACTGATGACACACTTGGAAGGGGAGTTGAAGGACACACAGAGAAGACTGACCTGCACACTGATGAGAGGTCATGGAGGTAGCTGGGGAGGAGGAGACTGACCTGCACACTGATGAGAGGTCATGGAGGTAGCTGGGGAGGAGGAGACTGACCTGCACACTGATGAGAGGTCATGGAGGTAGCTGGGGAGGAGGAGACTGACCTGCACACTGATGAGAGGTCATGGAGGTAGCTGGGAAGGAGGAGACTGACCTGCACACTGATGAGAGGTCATGGAGGTAGCTGGGGAGGAGGAGACTGACCTGCACACTGATGAGAGGTCATGGAGGTAGCTGGGGAGGAGGAGACTGACCTGCACACTGATGAGAGGTCATGGAGGTAGCTGGGAAGGAGGAGACTGACCTGCACACTGATGAGAGGTCATGGAGGTAGCTGGGGAGGAGGTGTGTGACCTGCACACTGATGAGAGGTCATGGAGGTAGCTGGGAAGGAGGAGACTGACCTGCACACTGATGAGAGGTCATGGAGGTAGCTGGGGAGGAGGAGACTGACCTGCACACTGATGAGAGGTCATGGAGGTAGCTGGGGAGGAGGAGACTGACCTGCACACTGATGAGAGGTCATGGAGGTAGCTGGGGAGGAGGAGACTGACCTGCACACTGATGAGAGGTCATTGCAAGTCACATTCATCAGTTTGTTTCCCAGACTTATACAGCAGGTTTTAATGGGCAGATTTGTCTTGTTTTTTTTTTTTTGTTTTGTTTTGTTTTGTTTGACATTTCTTTGCCACAATCTATTTCTGCTGCTTTTAGCCCATTTTTAACTTCTTTTAGCCACTTTTTTGACCATTTTGCCACTTTTCACTTATTCATTGCTGCTTTTTGACCACCTGAAACTCAATTTTTTATGACTTTGCACCCATTTTTGCCTGTTCTCATCTAGTTTTCTTCATTGTTTGTCTATTTTGCCCCTTTTCTTCCCATTTCTACTGCATTTAGCCTGCTTTTAACACTTCTTTTAGCCACTTTTTCTGACAATTTTTGCTACTTTTATCGATAAATAGTCAATAGATAGATAATCTTTTATTGTCAATGCATTGTAAAAATGCAATGGTATTACATTTGCCAGCAAACACAGTGGTCCAAGCGGTGGTTAGAAATCCGCAGCCTCACGTCATCCATCCTGCTGGCGAGGGAGCGAGGCTCTGGGGGAAAGACGCTTGGTATAACAGGTTTGTGTGGGGCTGCTCTTAGCCTAACCTGCAGCCCGGCTTGTTTGTCCCGCATTCGCCTTCTTGCACAACGCAGTCGCTGCCTCCTCCTCACTGGCTGTAGGTGTCATGTTGCTCCACGTCCTCCTCCACGTCCTATATATATATATATATACAAAATTTATAGTCAGTTATCCTGCTTCTTTGCAATTTTTTAAATTTTTATTTAACCAGGCTAGCCCCATTGAGATCAAAGAGCTCTTTTTTCACCCATGTCAGCTACTGTTTGCCATTAAATGCCACTTTTCCCCATTTTCCCACTTTCCCCACCTTTTGGGCCCACTCTAGTCACTTTTCACTCATTTTTTGCCACTTTTCAACCACCTGTAACTCAAGTTTCTATGACTTTGCACCCATTTTTGCCACTTTTCACCCAGTTTTCTTCATTTTATGTCTATTTTGCCCCTTTTCTCCCCATTTCTGCTGCTTTTAGCCCGTTTTTAACACTTCTTTTAGCCACTTTTTTGCCCATTTTTGCCACTTTTCGCTGTTTGGATTGTGGCTCTGATGGCATTTTTCAACAGTTTGGCTCTTTGGATGAGTAACACTGATCTATATCTTTTGATAGTTTGATGATTGACTTTGCACCACCTGAGGGTTAAACGAGGCAGGCTGCACTGATAAAGGATTATAACTCCATCCTTTGTCCTGCCTGGTTATGGGGAAGCAGCTTCATATCACTGATGTTGGAGAGAATACCTGATCCCTTTGTTTTGATGCCATTAGTCTGAATTCAGGGTAATGTAATGCTTAAATAGCTTGATTGTCTCTATCCCTCAGAAATCCTGTTTCAGATGAAATTAAAAACAACCCTTAACCAGAGTAAATGTTTATCATGTCAAACTGTTAATGACGGCTCTAACAAGCTTCAGTTTAGTTCTATAGCAGACGTGTTTGCTGGAGGCTAAAGATGTGTTTCTGCTCGATAAAGAGCTCTAAAATGACTATTTAATTAACTAAACACTGCTAACAATGCTCCTCTTGGATCCTGCATGTTTCTCTACATTATCAGCCTTTAACTCAGATATATTTGGTGTTCTGGGGGATAAAAAACACTTGCCAAATAATCATTTCGACTGGTTTGATGATAACTCCCACATGATGTGAATGCGACACAGAAAACTACACACAACACGCTCAGAAAAAGCCTTCAGCGGAGAAATGAAAGTGGAGCGAGGTAAAAGATGCATCTTTGTCTCATGAGAGAGAAAACGCTCTCCTTTAACGGCTGAAAATAGAAATCAGCTCTTTGAAAAGAAGAAGAGCAGAAATGCAGCTTGACACCTCCAACGCTCATGGAATATTTATTACTTTCTTATTGTGAGTTCAGATCTACAAACATTTTAGAGACAGAACCAGAGGGTCTTTAGTCCTGCTGGGAAAAGGGACAGGTAAGGGTTAAAATATATTCACACAGTCTATTCAGACCCCCGGTCAGTGGGCCCTAAACCATCAGCCTTCAGCTCAGAAGAAGCCAGGTAGCGTCTGTGAAATACTCAGGTTAACCCTCAGAGGGAGGTTTTTGGATGTTCATGCTAACAGTTGTGTTATTAGCTCTCAGAGATTTCTGAGTGAGAGAGCAGGCATCGCAGCCATACAGCCCTGGGGACAGATGTCAGCCAGGTAAAAAGCCATGTGGGCTCCATTGTGGGTTAGATTTTTCTGTGTTTGATAGAGTGGATTTACCACCCTCTATCCCTGTCATCAAGTCCAGCTAGAAAAGCTCCACAGCATGGGCGGGGTTCAGTTGGACTCTTGGGGTGTAACAGCTCAGATGTACTGGTGAGAGGGACCCAGCTGCAGTCAAGATGGCCGACATGGGCGTCGCTATACATCCAATCCAGTCCCAAGAGGAAGTTTCTTCTTCGTGTTGGACTCAGCTGCCAGTGTTTGTCAGTCTTTTTTAACCCTAACCCTTGGTGCTGGATCTCAAATATATCACCGTCCCCACCGCCTTACCCTGAACCTAACCACTCGGGTTTTAATGCCTAAGCCTGACCTTAGACGTACGGACCGGGTGAGACTTCTGGTATGGATTGGATGTGTGTCGGCCATCTTGTCTGCTGCAAGATACTCTTGAAACTGGAGGCCAGCAAAATCCTGGTCTATCGTAGAGTTAAACTGTGGTATTTTATATTTAACCTGAATAATAACCACTCTTATCAAAGAAACACATTTTAATTCATTTGTGTAGTAAGAAGCTCTCTTAAAAATGTAAATCCTTTTGGTAAAAACAGAATTAAAATATGATTTTAAAAAATAGCTAAAATGGGTTAATAATGGCAAAAAAAGGGTGAGAAATGGTGGTGAAATTAGATTTTAAAAGTAGCAGATATGGGTCAGAAATGATAGATAAAAGTGGTAAAATAACCAAATATGGCAAAAATGGGTTAAAGTGGCAAAAATGGACACACTAAGTGGTGAAAGGGGGTTCAAAAGTGGCTGAAATGGTGTTAAAGTGGCAAAAATAGGTGGAAATTTGGTGAAATGGGATGAAAATTGGCATAAACTGTCAAAAGAGGGTTAGCTGAGGGAGAAACAGTCAGAAACTGTCAAAACAGGGCTTTTTACATCGTGAAATGTGGCTTAAAAAGAGGTAAAAGGGGTTAATAGTGGTAATAATGTGTCAACAGAGCCAACAATAGACAGAGAGTGGAAAGATTTGGTTTAGAAGTGACAAAAACAGGCAGAAAAAAAAGTGGTGGAAAGGGTTTAAAACGGACAAAAAATGGGTTTTAAGTTGCAAAAATGTGTTGAATGGCAAAAGTGGTGGGAAACGTGATAAAAATGGGTTAAATTAGGTAAAATAGGTGTAAAGTGGCAACAGTGAAATTCAAAAATGCTCTTAGTTTTTCTAAGACATCTGGAGACCACCTCTCAGTGTCTCGCGACCATCAGCGGGGTCCCGACCCCAATGTTGAGAAGCTCTGATTCAAGCATACACAGATAGTAACAGCATTAATTCCCAGTCCAAATGTCAGGCAGGGGTCTCTACATTTACTAAGAACAACAGGTTTTCATGCTGACCTGCTCTGAATGGGTTTGCATGGGTCACGTGTGAGTTGTTGTTGTACTAAGAGTCAGTATTGGAGCAGTGTTTCCCAACCATTTTCCCTTGGAGCCCTGCTAAATGTACCTAAGACAAGCAGAGCCCCCCAGGACCCAAGAGAGAGGAGAGTGTGACACACTGCTGTCAAAAATCAACACAGATTTGTTTCAGTGATAAAACCCTAAAAAGGCCTATGCATGCCTGTCCTATCTAAAGACCGTTGTAGAAACTACCTAATAACTGCTCTGTCATGCTTTAGTCAGAGTCTGCAAATCTAGTTTTTGGAGCCTCAGACCAGACAAAGCTTTGGGCCCCCCTTCAGATCTTTGGTGCCCCTCCTGGGGGGCCAGGACCCCAGGTTGGGAAGCAGTGTATTGGAGGATGTTGAAGCGATCAGCTCAGATTGAGCTCTTGTATAGGGGGAGTTTAATCAGAACTGGGAGAGCTACATTCAGAGGTTTTTCAGGACAGAAAGGATGTGTTGGCTCCTCTGCATGAGTCCAGGATTGTTACTGGTGGATGAGGCTCATGTGGGCTCAGGGCCACCCTCGCCAAAGTGAGGCCCTGCTCGCCTACTCAGGCCTGTGTGAGCTGGTGTTAGCTCAGATGCTGCAATAGAAAAGCGTCTGTTTTATCAGAGCTGCTCCACATTTCTTTCTTAAAGAGCAAACAGTCCCACTGAGAAGACGTTTCCACTCAGGTTATCTGTGTCTGCCTCAGTGTTTCCTCATCTCCTGGCGAGCTGTTAAAGTCTGTGGGCTTCAGCAGAGGCAACAAGATTAACAAGATCAAAACTAAAACTGAGCAACGTCATCTAAACGTGCCGTTTGTGGACATGAGAGGATACTCACATTTTCTATGACCTGGAGCAGCGACCTCTACAGACGGAGACTCAGGCTGGTGAGAAACTTCAGCAGAGCCCTGTGCAGGGCTTCTTCATCACTCCCCACTGGATCTCTGACTGATACCTCTCACTCCCACAGCACAGGCTTCACTCCACCTCTGCACACCTGCAACATCCTGCAACAACCAGGCAGCTCCTTCAATTCTGGTGATCCATGAAAACATCCAGAATAACAGACTTTATTTAAAGGAATGGCAATAATAAAAGAGTAAAGATAGTAATGTCAAAGTCATATTTACACCGCTTTCCACAATATTATGTAAATGGCATTTTTCTCTTATTTTCCTAAATATTAATG
The DNA here is from genome assembly GCF_018320785.1 of Cheilinus undulatus. NCBI lineage: Eukaryota > Metazoa > Chordata > Actinopteri > Labriformes > Labridae > Cheilinus > Cheilinus undulatus. The sequence continues at coordinate 726,648 of NC_054884.1, read as the reverse complement.
TAAATAACAGTCAGAATATTTTTCAAGTCATCAACCGTTAGAGCATAATTCAAATGTTTTTGATCAAACTTCATAATGATAACTGTTATTTTTTAAATAAAAACCTCAAAATGCACTGTTCCACATTATCATGCAAAACACAATTTTAAAGATTTTATAGGTTATCAAGAACTGAAAATGGTCATTCATTGAATCTGCAGCATTAGGAGGTCATATTTACTGAAATCAAAGCTATTTCAATCAAAAACATCTTAACAGGCCAAGTTCCATGTTAACATAGGAGCCCTTCTCTGATATCACCTTCACTATTCTTCATCCATTGAACTTGTGAGTTTTTGGAGAGTTTCTGCTTGAATTTCTTTGCAGGATGTCAGAATATCCTCCCAGAGCTGCTGTTTTGATGTGAACTGCCTCCCACCCTCATAGATCTTTAGCTTGAAGATGCTCAAAAGGTTCTCAACAGGGTTAAAGGTCAGGGGAGGATGGGGGCCACACCATGAGTTTCTCTCCTTTTATAGCAGCCAATGACACAGAGGGATTCTTTGCAGCATGAGATGGTTCATTGTCATGCATGAAGATAATTTTGCTACAGAAGGCACTGTTCTTCTTTTTGTACCATGGAAGAAAGTGGTCAGTCAGAAACTCTAGATACTTTGCCGAGGTCATTTTCACACCTTCAGGGACCCTAAAGGGGTCTACCAGCTCTCTCCTCATGAATCCGGCCCAGAACATGACTCCGCCCCCTCCTTGCTGATGTCACAGCCTCGTTGGGACATGGTGGCCATCCACCAACCATCCACTACTCCTCCATCTGGACCATCCAGGGTTGCACGGCGCTCATCAGTCAACAAGACTGTTTGAAAATGAGTCTTCATGTATTTCTGGGCCCACTGCAACCGTTTCTGCTTGTGAGCATTGGTTAGGGGGGGCTGAATAGTAGGTTTATACACGACTGCAAGCCTCTGGAGGATCCTACACCTTGAGGTTGGTGGGACTCCAGAGGCACCAGCAGCTTCAAATACCTGTTTGTTGCTTTGTAATGACATTTTAGCATCTGCTCTCTTAATCCCATGAATTAGTCTGTCAGAAACCTTCCTCATTATGCCTTTATCTGCAGGAACCCGTCTGTGCTCTGAATCAGACACTAATGTCTCCTATGTTAACATGGAACTTGGCCTGTTAAGATGTTTTTGATTGAAATAGTTACGATTTCAGTAAATATGACCTCCTACTGCTTCAAAATCAACTAATGACCATTATCAGTTCTTTATAACCTATAAAATCTTTTAAAACTCTGTTTTCATGATAATGTGGAACAGTGCATTTTGAGGTTTTTATTTTTAAAAATAACGGTTATCATTATGAAGTTTGTTGAAAAACATTTGAATTATGCTCTAACGGCTGATGACTTGAAAAATATTCTGACTGTCATTTGTGTTTTTATTCAGGAAAATAAGAGAAAAATGTCATTTACATAATATTGTGGAAAGCGGTGTATTTATTCTTCAGTCATACAAAGATGGAATTCACTTCCTGATCTCTGGAAAGTCGGTGCATCCTTACTCCAGCACACTTCCATCAGCTCCAGCAGCTAGGAGGCTTCTTCATGCTTCATTTCTGCCGTGTTGTTACCGTCATCGTCTGATTTATAAGATGCTTTATGCAATAAAAAATCTGTTTCCAGGGAGAGGATTTCTCTGCACAGCAGTGCAGAGTCTCTGCAGGCTGGTGTGTTTTAGGTGATGGGCCACTGGCACAGTAAGGGGAGCATTCAGTCTTTGTTTTATGAATTAAACAGTGCTTTCTGGCTTGTTGACACAGTTTTAGTGTTGCCTGCATGGTCTCCTGCAGTATGAGCACAAAGAAGAGCTTTATCATGAAACAGTGACGACTGTGATCAGGGACTGTAGAGCAGGTGGGTCATCTCATGCAGGCGTGCCAAACATGCATCCCTGAGGATGCATTAGTGCTCCAGGACCTGCAGTCATTTCTTTGTCCACTTGCTCAGCAGGGTTTGGAACACAGTCAGACTAAACCTGGGAGTTTAAAAACAGAAACAAACGAAGAAGACAGGAGACATGAGGAAATCTGTACTGTGACACAGCTCATGAATCTGAATCCTCAAACAGCCAGCAGTCCTCCATCAGCTCCAGGAGAGCATCAGAACCCAAACTCAGCACATCCTGGTGTTTGAGCACGTCTCTGGTCCAGGTGGAACTAGGAAATCTAAAATCTGATTCTTACTAATGGTGACAGATCTGCTCTAACATGAATCAGACATTTGGATTTATTGGCTTATTTCAGTGACCATCATCAGACTGATGTGAAGACTTTTGGGACATTTTGAGGGGTGGGACCTTGACGTTGGGGTCTGGGGTGAAGGACACTAAGCTGAATAATTTAGCTGTGATGTTTGGTCATGAATTAATTGTGGACATTTATCTTATGAGTTTGATATCTGTATCTTACGGCCCCTTGCAGCTGCCGTCCTCTACCTCACTGGTTCTCAACCTTTTCAGCCCGCGACCCCCAAAATAAAGGTGCCAGAGACCGGGGACCCCCACTGGACCTGAAGGTGGCTGGACACAGCTAGAACATCCTAGAATAGTCATGTGGAGACAAGGCCATCTGTGAGAGGAGAGCTCTCTGGGGCCCAGCCAAACTCAGGGTCCATGGAGGCCAACAGGATCACGGTCTATTGTAAAGTTAAGCTGTGATATCCATATTTTAAATTTAACCTGAAAAATAACCACTCCTGTCAATGAAAAAGTCTCTTTTTTAAATCATTTGTGCAGAATATAGCCTTCTTAAAAGTGTAAATCTATTTTGTAAAAAAAAAAAACATAAAAACAAATAAAATGAGTTGAAGATTGAAAAAATGGGTTAATAATGGTAAAAAAAAGATGGAAAAGGTGGTGAAATTGGATCTGAAAACTAGAATAATTGGTTAGAAGTAGCAAAACTTAAATAAGAATGGTGACAAATAATCAAATAAAAAGCAAAAATGGGCATAAATAATGGTAAAAAGGAATTAAAAGTGGATGAAAAGACTTGAAATTGGCAAAAATTGGTGGAAATCTGGTGAAATGGGAAGAAAAATTGGTAGAAACTGGCAAAACAGTGCTAAGTAAGGAAGCAAAAATAGGCAGATATCAGTCAAACTGGCAAAAATGTGCATATCAGATAGTGGAATGTGGTTCAAATGGGACAAATGGCAAAAATAGATGCTAAATGGCAAAAATGTGTTCAAATCTGTGGGAAAAATGATAAAAAGGGGTTAACAATTGGCAAAACAGGTGTAAAGCGGCAACCATGGAATTTAGGAATCATTGTTAGTTTTTCTTTTTTGGGGGGAATCTGGAGACCTCCTCTTAGTGTCTTGCGAGCTCCAAGGGGGTCTCGACCCCAAGGTTGAGAACCACTGCTCCACCTAATAGTCAGACTACTGTCGTGTTTATGATGGCACTGTGATGCAGCTCTTCCTTGTTTTATTTCCTGTTTTGAATGGCAGGGTGGTGGTTAGGGAAGCACAGCGTCTCACAGGTCGTCCTGATTGTTTGTGGAAGCGGCGAGGCCGTGTCAGGCCGTGGATTGAGCAGCGGCTTTTCTAATCTGTCACCTCTGAACAGGCGGGCTCAGAGAACGAGCTGACCCCAGATCAGGGTTTACAGGTGTGCTCATCTGCTCTCTGCCTCTCGGTAAACACATAAACGGCTCGGTCAATTTACGGCCGTCTGAGGCCGACGCGTGCTTCAGTCAGGTAGAGATGAAACAGAGGGGGCTGATGCGCTCCTTCACCTCCTCACCCTTCATTCCCCTGCATCACTCCCCTCCTCTCCCTTCTATCCTCACATTTCCTCCCCCCATCTTTAGATTGATCACTCTCTGCCTCCAGTGATCTCAGGCTCTTGGCTGGATCAGCCGCCTTGTTTCTGAATGAGGCGTCGCCCTCCTCACTGTGTCTGACATGGGGTCAAACGGCGTGGAATGAGACGCCACGCCTAGTGGCTCTGCTCGTAAGACGTGGCAGAGGTGAAACGTGCCGTCCCATCACTGTCTTCATAATAGCGGCCTGCTGTGGGGGTGTTCCTGCTCTGTACCTCTGTGTGACGGGCTGTCAGCGCTAATTCTACTTCACTGGAACAGAGCTCCTCTTATTATAACGTCACCTTCTGGTTCATAGCAGAAGCTTTCCTCTCTTTTCTCTTTTTTTAACCATAGTTTTACAGACAGCCTGCTGATAGAAACATGTGACTTAACATGATGTACATTTCACATGTATGTCATATCCATCTGGCCAACAAAGAAGCACAGAACCTTTCCAGAGAGATTCTGTCACATTCATTTCCAATAAGAGGAATAAAACAGTGAGGAGTAAACTACCGAATCCTAGCGGAAAAATCAGCTGATGTCATGTCCAGGGTTGTTCACCATCAGTGGAGCCAGCTGGTAAATTAACTCCGGCTGGAGAAGAGCAGAAACATCTACTTTACTGAGGACATGTCCAGTTCTGATCAGCTCTGACTGTCTTTAATGGCCACCATTGTTTACAGGCTAGCAGTCACATAAACCATGCCTGTGCACAGTAAGTTTACCTGAGTAAATTCTACGCAAATTGAAAAAAATTTATTCTAAAAAATATAACATTTGGTCCCAGTCCCAGGAGTAAAACTGACTCTGCTTGTAGAGTAAAGTTTTCAGTTATTTTTGCTCTAAAAAGTATTTTTTATTGAACTCTAAATGAT